>NC_056737.1:1754712460-1754728597 GCF_019279795.1 Protopterus annectens | reverse complement strand
TGATACTGTGTGTTCAGAAATCGCAGATGTCTGTTGGACTACCCATTCCACATGGTGCTACATAACCAGGTGATTTACTACTGTGGACAAATTACATACATCCAAAGATGCTGGTTAGCAAATGCTCCATTTAAACAGCAGACGTCCCAATGGGACATATCCGTCACTGTATTTCCACTATAACACCACCAGAACATGTTGCTTACCTATGCATTCATTTAACCATGTTGTCTTCATAGGTGGGAAAGCCATAGTTTACATATCCTACTTGACGTTGTGTGTGTGCTATTAGTATGTGTTCCACAGGTCGCACATCTGTTACGCTGTACGGTAGCGGGTGCTCCTCAGTCTGTTGCTGGCAGATTGAGTGCTGTGTACGCCGGTGTTGGCACGGCGGTCCTGCTTTGTATGTGGAATGTCAACTGTAGTCCCTATGTGTATTTCCTGTGTTATGCCTTCCCGCGGCTATGTCATTTACCCGGGTTTGCAGTTGTGGGTGGCATTCTGGCCATACGGGTGTCCATCCATGACAATTGCCTACTGGACAGTAGTATGGGGCTGTACACATTACACACCTACATTTAGCATTCTCCGGAGTATGGTTTGCATTATTAGCGGACAGTGAGGCAGGTGCTACGCACACATCCCTCCCACAGGGCGGGAGGAAGGATTGCCTGCGAAACAACACCGAGCACAGAGTCTACATACCCAGAATCCCTTGACCGCAACAATTGACAGTACCCATTACACATCCGTCATGTGTGCGGAAGTGTGATGTGGATGCAGTGCTATGGACCCGGTACCCTGGGTATTTCTGTGCATCTGTGCTGCATTACATGGACAGCTATCAGCAACATTAAACACGCTTGCGGTGCATATGTGTACCTGTGACGACAATGGGTTCAGGTACGCGTTGGAATAACACAATATTCGATTCTTTCCACAATTTCTGGGTCCTACAATGGACACCACTGTGCATATGTAAAGTGTAGAGCTTGTCGGACTGTGTCCTTGTGAGCAGTGGGTACTCTTTTATGCTACCATTTTGATATGTATCTGGGAAATGTTTGTCCTGAGATATCAGGACATTTGACATGTGTTCGGTTTATTTACAGGACACGGCTGGCCAGAGAGGGCATATCCCTCTCAGGGTGGAACAGGTGTTTACCTTGGAACATATGCATCGAATTTTCAGCGATTACAATGTTTCAGTAACGGTATGTTGCCTAATATACCATCAATGTCATATTTATTACCCCATTTTGCTGCATAACTCACATGATGTGCTCTCTGCGATTGCATATTCTTCACGTCAACACAAATGCGGATCACATGATCTGTTGCTTCAATAATCTCCCATATCCTCTACACGACTGCTACGTACCCTTCTGTCATAACACGTGTGTCTCCTTCCCTGTATCCACTGTAGTGTCTACATTCACTATTTACTCTGCTGTGTGTTCCCCTGACCTATGTTCAGATTTAACAGTATGTGGGTAGGTCTTGACCGATATCACTACTGTTAACAGAAACACAAAGTAGTCTGGTCCCAGATCATCAATAGACACAAAAGGCAGACACTCCTTACCTGGGCCTCCTGTTTAAGACTGCACGTTTTCTTCTTGTGATCCTTTTCGGCCACAGATCATACAGTAAACAGCCTCTTTACACACATCAATTCAGTCGGAGGTCTTTTCATTCAAGAAGAACCATTTATGCATATTCTCCGGCATATGTCTAACCAGCCATGCACTCTGACCTGTAGCTTACCAAGGGAATTCCGGATTACAAGGATCACGATGTGAAATAAGTTGTTACAACCAGACTGCAGTTATCAGTAGACTTTTCTAAGTGACAGCCGATAACACAGGAGGCTCGGGTTCGGACAGTTTTAGTAGTGTACACAGGCAGGCTAAATAATGTACAGTCCAAGTATGGGAGTTTTGTCTGACTCTATACAGTAAGCAGTTTCTTTATATAGTGTTTACAATCAGCATTTGCCCAACTTACTGACGTGGTCGCTCACAGGGCATTTCCATCACTATGGTCCGCAATAGTCTATACATACGGTGCTGGGCTCGTGCTTTTAAATTGTTTTCTCATGGGAATAACACAGGCTTGCAAGGCACCTTGTACATTACAGTATCCTTTTGTGATTGTAGCTGTTTCACGGACCCTAGACTGTTACGATACAGTGGACAGTTAATTTCTTGATACGTTGCTTTGTCTGTCTGGTAGGGAGTTGTACTGCTATCTTCCATTGAGCTCACAAGGCCATCCTCCTCTGGGGAAGAGGTGCTGTTATGCATGTACATACATTTATTGTTCTGTAACCCAGCAAATAATTGATGATGACAGACATGAGCCTGCTGTCCTGCTTACTGCCAGGTTCAGAATTCCATCACAGTACAGCTTAGCTTCACCAATTACATGCAGGCTTAGTTCTGCTGCCATATTGTACGGTACAATTCAATACATTATATAGTATTTCGAGTGTAAACTGGAACTTCATATGTGTTTCTATATATTTTACGAACAACATCCATCCAGCCATATGCATGTTGTTCCATCCTTTACCTTGACCGTGTGTATTTGTCCGTCCAGCCACGCTCATCTCCACATGTGATGTCCCAGTTTCCCTTCTTTGCCTGTAGCACCCTGTTAGGATGTCCTGTGTTAGGCACCTGTTCCGCTATATGTGATCGACTTCACTGCAGAGATGATCGTCGCTGCGGTGGTCCACCGACCCGACTTGTCCACATGTGTACACTTATGTGCACCGTGTCGTATGCAAACCTAGATGGTTTGGACGGTACATACTACATGCCGGATGTACACATTCTGCTGACACATTCACATGCAGCCATTTACATATCTGTACCTGCGGTGGGTTGCTGACATGTGGGGTACATATTTGCCCACGTGGCATTGCCTAACACAAACATCTTACCACAGTTCAGGTATGCACATTGTGTGTGGTTGTATAGCTGCACACGGATGCTAGCAGGTTTGGGTGCAGGGGTATACATGGGTGTGGCTGACATGTACAATGAGGCTATTGTGTACATCCGAATGCATGTGTTCTGCTTCTGGATATTACACTTCATCATACACCATCCAGTGTATGCATAAAGATGTTGCTGGGTCTGGGATATGTTGCTATGCACATGTTTGCCTGTGTTTGGGGTATCTTGCTTCCTTACTGTTGTTATGTCGGCACAGCTACCTGGCTATGTACTGTCACTACTGCTTGTGACCATTTTGGTTGGCACCTTTTCCAATGCCCATAGTGGGGCATGTTATGTGGACACTTCGATATTTGCAGGACTACACATACCCACGGCTAGTGCAGTACACAGAACTTCACTTGTTTGCCATACTATGAGCCTATTCTGTTAGCGTTTGGGTTCCTTATTTATTTTCTTATGCCATGTCTGTGTTCCATACCGTAATGTATATGTTTTATGCTACTATTTACATGTATATTATGGAATTTGCATGGCAGGGGATCAGGTCATTTTCCATTTTACGATTGTTGCAGGGACACGTTTGTCCAATCAGGGACTGTCCATGGCACTTTGGGACAGCAGGTAACCCTGGTGACCATGCCCATGTCGCTGCTGGGGTTTCCACCTTTTCCATTTTCCGATCTGGGATATTTCCGGGACTCACATCTGCCTTTACAGGCCGACATACATACGGTCACTATATAGCATAGAAATTCACTTGTTTGCCTAAGTAATTTGCTTATTATTGTGGCAATTTCCTTGCTTATTCTGTTTATTGTGTCATTTCGGTATTTCTGTTACAGAAATAACCAATTCATGCTACCATTACATTACATACGGGATATCATTGTGTCCTACATTCGTAGCACATCAGCCATTTCTAATACGTTGTTTCGGGACACAACTGTCCATGGAGAGACTGCCCCAAACACAGTGGGACAGGTGGTGACCTTAGTCGCTGCTCCTATGTCGGTGCGGCGCGCTGACATGCGGCTGTACACCTTCTCTGAGTGTCAACACTGACAGTGCATTGCGGGACGGCGGCGGTCTTATGCGTATCCTTTGCTCCTTGAATGGGTACACTTATGCCTTGGTGGCTTCTATTTGCTTCTCCGTTGATTTGGAATGGGGACTATGTTGCGTACTGTACGTGCGTTTCATTCTGCACGGGACCTGGCTGCTGCCATTACTATTGTGGGCGGACCGTGGCTGTCAGCACATTAGGTTGCTCACCTCCTGCCGGCTTAGACACGCCTCCGGACGCATCCTACCTGGGCTCGCTCACGTACACTACGCACGTGTCTGTGATTCCGGTGCACTCTCATTAATATGTATATGGCGCTACTGCGCCGGGTATTCCATGCACCGCCGGCGCAGGCCTTACGCCGGCCTTGCGCCGAGCTTCATGAATCCCGGGGAATATCTTTCTAAAAGGACAGGTACATTATTAACTAATGTCATATGCTGAGGCAGTTCAAGAAGCCATGTCTGTGTCAGGCAGCTGATGTATAAGGGGCATATTTGTGCTGAGATCCCACATTACACATCCTGAGAGGAAGAAGGGGACTTGAACAGGAGATTTCAAGCAGCATCTATGTGTCCTGAACAAGGCTGACAATAAGTGGTGCAAGTCCCGAGCAAGCCCATAGGCAGAAGAATGGGACACAACAGCAAAGGATGCTTCATTTTTCATCCCCAAAGACTGCAACATCTAAACTAGTGACAATGCTGTGTTTGGTGCTTAGGCAAATTTAGATGAGACAGATGCCACTGTAAATACTGCTCTTGTCAAAACAATTCACCCACATTTGAATCTATTTATAATGTGCTGTGGGACATCATAGCATACAAGGACCACACTCTGCAATTCCCTGCTGAATTGTTCAGCTGTAAACAGTTCTACTTCATTCATACATATATTTTAATATTATACTGTTCTTTCTCTTTCAGAATCCACAGTGGTGAGGACAGGGTTATATTCAGGATCTCAGATATCTTATTTTATTTCTCAGTCTGACAGATGTAAAAGTGGTTTTGCAGTATTTACTTAATTGATTCAACATTTTTGCAACCAGATGGTTCATCCTATTTTCTAATTATAACGGATCATGATTTACAGCCTAAGAGTGTACATAACAGCAAATTATGGTCCTTTTAGATTGTGACCATAGTGTGGTAAATGGTTTAACCCTGGCATTTAATCTAAATTAGTTAGTTCATCTATTACCTTGAGTTATGGCTAGTGGATGGTTGCCCAGGGCAATGCCTATCTGGTGTTGGGGGGATGGGAAGGCTGATTGGCAATACCTTCACAAGTGATCAGACACATTTTAGCAAGCATATTTTACTCAAGGAGCTCTGGATGTTAAATCCTAGGCCAAGGGAGACCCACATGTTGCTATCATCCATTATTGTAAATTCTCCTGGTAAGATCCATTTGGGCATTATAGTTTATTTGTTACAATTTTTTATACAGTACTCATGTCTAGTATATTGCAAATCCCAAGAGGCCAGACCACAGCAACTGACAATGAGAACTTCCCCCTTAGCACAATGCTAGAAAGATATTACCTGTATCACTTGGAATGTAAAAGGGATATCAACAGCTATCAAAACCAATGCCATACTGCAGGTGAGGAATAAGTCCCATGATCTTGCAATCTCACTGCAGGAAACTAAACTTTAATGCAATTCAGAAAGCAGACTGTTTGTGGAAGAGGAAGTGTTTTAGCTCTGGTGCAATGTCAGCTAATAGGGGTGTTGCCATCCATTTACCATTCCTTGCCTTGTACAGTTAAGGGGATATGTATAGACACTCAAGGCAGGTGGTTAGTTATTAGTGTGCAAAGGCTGTATAATACAATAGTTATTTCAAATTTTTATTGTCCCAATGAGGATAACACAGGTCCTTTTCATAGGCTTTGCCACACTATCAGGTCATCTTACAAGAATCATCACATGTTGCTGGTGGAAGGGGATTTTTATGTGGTGGTAGACCTTATCTGGACAGAATACCTACTGGTTGCTTGGGCTGAGGGAGGGTCTCTCTGTTCATCAGTGGCAGTGACTAACATTGAGCAGCTTCCCTGCCCCCCGTAGAGGTGGTTACTGACTTGAAACTGTAGTTTTATTGGCCACTAGGGGTCATTTCCATAACTCCTTCATCTTCCTCTCTTAAAACCTAGTCGCCTCGTGGTTTGAGCGTCTTTTCAGGCTTGTTGGCTGTTGGTGAAGCACCCTCCAAGAGGAAAAAACGCTGAGAGAAGAAGGGAGCCACTTTTGAGATTTTAAGTATTTTTTCTCTGTTTATTTGCTAAGTTTTTCTGCATAGCTGCCTAGCTTGAGCATTTTCTGGCTTGTTAAACTTGATTTCTGTATTAGTAGCTGTATTTAGAGCACAACCAAAAGCTGTTTGCTGAATTTCCTGTTTGCACTTAATTTTAAATCGTTTTTCTTAAAACTTGCATATTTTCTGTCCTTGACCTAGCACTCTTGTGTGGGGTCATTTACTGCACTGTTATAACTTGATATTACTTGTGAACCTCTGCTATCTCTGTAAAAAACAAAAACAAAAAAATATCTTGCTTTTTTCCCACTTTTCTGAGAGTTAAAAAAGTTCAGTTACAGGCTTGCTGTTCCTGAACTGTTTGAAAGTTTCTGTGAGGCCATTTTTGCTTGGGCTGAGGGAGGGTCTCTCTGTTCGTCAGTGGCAGTGACTAACATTGAGCAGCTTCCCTGCCCCCCGTAGAGGTGGTTACTGACTTGAAACTGTACTTTTATTGGCCACTAGGGGTCATTTCCATAACTCCTTCATCTTCCTCTCTTAAAACCTAGTTGCCTCATGGTTTGAGCGTCTTTTCAGGCTTGTTGGCTGTTGGTGAAGCACCCTCCAAGAGGAAAAAACGCTGAGAGAAGAAGGAGCCACTTTTGAGATTTTAAGTATTTTTTCTCTGTTTATTTGCTAAGTTTTTCTGCATAGCTGCCTAGCTTGAGCATTTTCTGGCTTGTTAAACTTGATTTCTGTATTAGTAGCTGTATTTAGAGCACAACCAAAAGCTGTTTGCTGAATTTCCTGTTTGCACTTAATTTTAAATCGTTTTTTCTTAAAACTTGCATATTTTCTGTCCTTGACCTAGCACTCTTGTGTGGGGTCATTTACTGCACTGTTATAACTTGATATTACTTGTGAACCTCTGCTATCTCTGTAAAAACAAAACAAAAAAAATCTTGCTTTTTCCCACTTTTCTGAGAGTTAAAAAAGTTCAGTTACAGGCTTGCTGTTCCTGAACTGTTTGAAAGTTTCTGTGAGGCCATTTTTGCTTGGGCTGAGGGAGGGTCTCTCTGTTCGTCAGTGGCAGTGACTAACATTGAGCAGCTTCCCTGCCCCCCCCTGAGGTGGTTACTGACTTGAAACTGTAGTTTTATTGGCCACTAGGGGTCATTTCCATAACTCCTTCATCTTCCTCTCTTAAAACCTAGCTGCCTCGTGGTTTGAGCGTCTTTTCAGGCTTGTTGGCTGTTGGTGAAGCACCCTCCAAGAGGAAAAAACGCTGAGAGAAGAAGGAGCGACTTTTGAGATTTTAAGTATTTGTTCTCTGTTTATTTGCTAAGTTTTTCTGCATAGCTGCCTAGCTTGAGCATTTTCTGGCTTGTTAAACTTGATTTCTGTATTAGTAGCTGTATTTAGAGCACAACCAAAAGCTGTTTGCTGAATTTCCTGTTTGCACTTAATTTTAAATCGTTTTTTTCTTAAAACTTGCATATTTTCTGTCCTTGACCTAGCACTCTTGTGTGGGGTCATTTACTGCACTGTTATAACTTGATATTACTTGTGAACCTCTGCTATCTCTGCAAAAAACAAAAACAAAAAAATCTTGCTTTTTTCCCACTTTTCTGAGAGTTAAAAAAGTTCAGTTACAGGCTTGCTGTTCCTGAACTGTTTGAAAGTTTCTGTGAGGCCATTTTTGCTTGGGCTGAGAGAGGGTCTCTCTGTTCATCAGTGGCAGTGACTAACATTGAGCAGCTTCCCTGCCCCCCGTAGAGGTGGTTACTGACTTGAAACTGTAGTTTTATTTTCCCTTTTGGGTCTATTCCTGCTTCTTTCCAGCCCCTGCTATCAAGCACGCTTTAACGTGCTTTAGCTGATTTAGCGGAGTTGCCACTAGAGCAGCATCGGGCAGCGCCGGTTAAACAAGGTTAAACTCTTTCTGGCTCCAGAAAGTCTGTTCTTCAATTTTTCCCTTAGAACTGCTCTGTTAGGAACCTAAACAGTTTACACCTACACTAAAAAGTGCAGCACTTGTTCCAAATAGCTTTTTCTTCTCAAAAAGCTCAGCACTTGTCTTATAAGCATATCCCTTGTCTTATAAGCATTCTCTTTGCAGGTCAATCTCTCACTAGAAAAAACCCCCAGGAGTGCCCACTTCCCTGCTAAGCCCACTACTTTTCTGTCTCATACCAACTCATAATTCTTTCTAGCATGTCGAAGGGTCAGATGCTGGCGTCCTCTCCTGCCCATTTGGTGAATCTGGGAATTCTGAGACAATGTTACAATTGCCTCATGTACACGGACAACCATCTCCTCCTCCCATGTAACACTAACACTTGTGAGAGATGCAGCTATTTAGCCAGACTGGAGGCTGAGCTCTCTCAACTCAGGACTGGCAAGATCAGGCAGGAGGAGAAGGCAACTACACACACCACAATACCAGTCTCACATAACTCAACCACACCACTGAATCAAACACATAAACACACTAAGACATACTCAGAGGCTCTGAGTAAAAATTTACCTAAACAGCAGAGGCCTCCAAAGCAGACACCCAAGCAACTGCAAACTCAATACACCACACAAACAACACATAAACAACAAAATCAGTGTGCAAAGCAGTCACTGCCCTTAAGGCCAAATACAACACCAAACATACTTGTCATAGGTGACTCCATAGTCAGACACACTGACGTCCCGCTCACCAGACTGAGTAAGGAGAAGGTCACAGTAAGCTGCCTGTCGGGTGCTAGAATCCGCCACATAACACAAGCACTCAGGTCTCTCAACAGCAGGTACAAGCGACTCAGTCATTGTCCACGCTGGTGTCAACGACCTGAGATGTACCTCCTTGGACTACATGAAAAGAGACATTGAGGAGCTCTCTGATTATGTAGCCCAGGCAGGTATGACCCTGACCTTGAGCAGTATCCTACCTTCACCTAGAATGATGCCACAATACAGTGATAAGATGATCAGCTTTAATAATTGGCTTAAATTCTGGTGTCATTCAAAGGGGATCCAATGTCTGTCTGCCTGGGATGACATGCTGGACAAGCCACGCTGCTTCGCAAGGGACGGCTTGCACCTGTCACCCTAGGCTTCCGGATATTGGCAAAGGCTCTTGCCACCCCATAGTGCCTTTTTAGGCAAGGCTCAAATTCTAAACCTACCACCCTAGAACACAAAAAGTAAAAAAACTAAGGGTAATGCTGCTCAATGCCAGAAGTCTCAATCTCAAGATGCACGCACTCGAGGCCCTTCTCAGTATGGAGAACATCGATGTCTGTGCTGTGACAGAAACCTGGTTCAAGGCTCCTGAGAGCACCCCAGCACTAGCAGGTTTCACCTCATATCATGCGTTCCGGCCCCAAAATCCGGACAACACCAAGAAAGGAGGGGTGTCCATATTCATAAAGGACACCCACACCTCAAGGTTGGTGGCAACGCACGATGCATCGGAGACCATCCAGGTGCAATTAACCATAGGCAAGACTGCTCTGCAATTTGTAGCATGTTACAGGCCACCCTCTCAAACTCAGGAACCTCACATGGCCTTCCTGAAAACAATGGAGGGGATAAATGTATCTCCAAACACCATCATACTAGGTGACTTCAACTACACTAATATAGACTGGGAACACTACTCAAGCCCAAACACTCTAGCCCAAAGGTTCCTGGAGTTCATAAACTCAAATGCCATGGAACAACTAGTCACCATCCTCACAAGAGGAGAAAACATACTTGATCTCATCATCACGAACATGGGATCACAATGTTCAACACCGGAAGTATACCCCTCACTGGTGAGATCAGATCATAAACTAATCTTGCTGGAGGTCCTCATCCCGCCCCACCTGAAACAAAAAGACCACAGTGAAAACTTCTCAAAAGCCGACTTTACACTTCTAAAACTAGTGTGGTCTCCTTTAAGGCCCCTGAGCCAGTGGTAAACATTACTCAAACCGCTGAATCACTTACAAATGCCTTCTACCAGCACCTACAGGACTGCATGGATCAGGCAATCCCAAACAAAACTAAGACTCTTTGTACCAAAGGCAAGCGTCCAGTCTGGTGGACCCCAGCCATAAACAAGCTCTACAACAAAAGGAGGAAGCTACTACAAGATAGAGCAAAATCCTTGAAAGGTAAGACACCTTTGATCATTATAAGTAAAAAACTAAGAGTTCTCATAAAATCATCCAAGGCAAATTTTGAGAGAAAAATCGCCAAGGATTCAAAAGACAATCATAAGGCCTTCTTTAGCTATGTTAGAAACCTAGGAGGAAACTCCCAGATATGCTCAGAATTAGTTCAAAATGATGTGAAGATTACTGAACCTACACACATTGCCAACATACTGGCTGACAGGTTCAGTGCAAACTTCTCCCCCCCCTCCTCCCCAAAAGGAGAGATATCTATACCAGAGGATTGTAGCCCCCCAGACATCTCCAACGCCCAGGTGAGAACTGCTCTCTCCAAAGCAAAAAACACAGCATCCATGGGACCGGATGGTGTCCCCGGCTGTGTGCTCCATGAACTCAATGAGGAATTAAACCCGCAGTTAGGACAGCTGTTTAATCTTAGCCTCACCTCAGGATACGTACCCAAGGAGTGGCGACGGCGACTGTGGTCCCACTTCACAAGGGCGGTGCCTCCACCGACCCTGGAAATTACCGTCCCATTAGCTTGACAAGCCTTATCTGCAAAGCCATGGAGAGGATCATAATGGAACTCATAAATAAAGACATAGGGAACTTGCAGACTTTGGATCCAACCCAGTTTGGCTTTGTCAAAGGCAGATCATGCCTTTTAAACTTGGTTGACTTTTTCGAGACAGTCACCAAGGCCATTGATGAGGGAAAGGCAGTCCATACAGCCTACCTTGACCTGGCAAAGGCCTTCGACACAATACCCCACTCAGGTATCATCAAAAACTCATCAGCTTGAATGTAAACCCATACATCACAAGATGGGTTGCAAACTGGCTAAGTGACAGAACCCACAGGGTCAGAGTTGCTGGAGCCATGTCAGACTCAAAGCCTGTCACAAGTGGTGTCCCACAGGGCTCAGTCCTGGGTCCACTCTTGTTCGGCATCTACTTTTCTGAAGTACAAGCAAACACAGGAGGGTTATGGCTGACAAAGTTTGCAAATGACTGCAAACTGGGCCATAGTCGAAAACACATCTGACACAGATATCCTTCAGAAGGGCCTCACAGAAACGGATAACTGGTGCCAGAGCCATTGCCTAAAGTTAAATGCCAAGAAATGCATAGTCATACCCTTCGGGAAAAACAAGGTTACCCCTAGCTACCATATAGGTGGCAATTCACTGAGCACAGAAGAAGTCATCAGGGATCTGGGGACCCAGGTTGACAGTAGCCTTTCGTTTGACACTCATGTTGCTAAAGTAGTTAGGAAAACCTTCTACATTGCCCACCTGATCATGAAGGGATTCACATCTAGATCAAGGGAGGTCATCGCCCTGTACTCATCACTCATTAGACCTATGATTGAGTACAATGCCCCATTCGGAATGTATCTGACCAGACACCTGCAGCAGCTGGAAAGGCCCCAAAAGTTCCTCACCAAAAGGATAAAGGGTCTCAAAATATGTCTCATGCTGCCCGACTGAAAGAACTCCAGCTCTATTCAGTCTCATACCGCTTGCTCAGAGGTGACCTGTGCCTGACATATAAGGCCATGTCAAACCCTGATTTGATGAATATGCTTCACCTCAAAAATCTAGATCCTCAGAACCACAAGGGCGGAGACTTGAACCTTGACACGGTTATTAATAGAACATGCTGGAGGGACAGATTCATCACCCAGAGACTCCCTATGCTGTGGAACAAAATCCCGGTACATGTGAGGCAGAGCACCTCGCTGGCCTTGTTCAAGAGGAATCTTGACCAATGGATGGGGGATCGCAGATATACCCCAGGGATTACTTCAGTGTCACTGCTTGACAGAGGCACAGCAAAATAATAGGCATAGTTTTATTCAAACTAAAGGGGTGGCGAAAGCCAAATAACTATGGGCTAGGCTTATAAATGCCCTTGGGCAGATAGCCTAGTATGAACCTATGAACCTATGAACTACCAAAGGCAGACAAGGAATTAGGGAAGGTAACAGAGGAACTACAGTGGGAGGATGTCTAGTGGGTGTTACTTTCAAAGGATTAGAATTCATGTCTTTTGCTAAGAATGTAGTGAGCCATACTGGCTTTTATTTGAAAAGCAAAAACTGCATGGGTAGTGTGCAAGATGTCAATATTACCAGAGGATCATTATCAGACCATTCCATGGTCAAATTCATACTCTGCATTGGTCTTGTATGACTGGTGCTAATGCAGTGGAAGTTTGACTCCTGGTATCTAAAAGCAACTGTGAATTTGTCTTTTCTAACAAATAAAATCTAGAGCTCTTGGTCCCAGTAGGTAGGGTCAAGGGCAAACCCAAAATGGATAAAGTTTAAAGGTGCATGTAGGAGTTTTTCATGGTATCTTAAATCAAACAAGGAGGGAATATTACAGTCTACGTTGGCAAACCATAGGAGAAAGCTTCACATGGCTGAGAATAGTTTTAAAATGGGGAAATATAGGGATAACAACTTCAGATGGGAAATTAAGATTTTCAGACAGGAATACAAGCAAAGGTAATTTCCCACATTCTGAGCAAATGGGAAAGATACTAGTTATTTTACTTGGCAAAAGTGATTATGTCCTATACATTTTTAGCAAGAAGTGTAATGACAGGGTCAGACAGCTTAATATCCTGACTCTTAAAGATAATAAGGTTGTTACTCTACCCACCTAGATGATACACTTGACATATTAGCTACAGAATGCAAGCACTTGGTAGGTTATATTACTTATATGTCTGTGGAAGACAAACCACAAAAGCCTAATTGTCCCACTCCCACCCCTCTGTCTGAGGTAAAGGCATTGACTCTAGTGCAGCATGTAAAAACCCTGGCTTTGATGGTATTGGCACTGACTTTATAAATGCCTCAAGAAAGACCTGGGTTTCCCACTGTTAGACATATACTTATGAGCCATACAGGAGAAGAGGTTTTCAGTGAACATGGTTAAAACCAAGATAATAATGCTTCCCAAACCTAACACATACCTTAAAGAAGTTGTCAGTTATTGTCCATTATCTCTTTTAGACAACGACCAAAATATTTGCCAAAGTGCTTGCTCAAAGTTTTGAGAACATTCTTCCTTCCATTGTGAGATCTAACCAATCTGGCTTTATCAAAGGCAGAAAAGGGAGACCTAATGCAGTAAGAAGCTGACTTAGCACCCAGTTACTCTGCCAGTTATGCAAACTGAATGCAGTGCCTTAATGATTGTTTTCAAGAATGTTTTACACTCCATTTAGTGGTCATTTATCTGGCAAATAATGTCATGGTACAATTTCATAAAAGTGTACTTTTCATGCTATACAATGCTATATATAGACCACTCCACTCAATTTTTGATAATGGATCCCTACCCAAATTCATCTATCTAGAAATAGAAACCAGACAGGGGTTGCTGTTATCTCCCCTCTTGTTTGTCTTAGCGGTGTCACTGATAGATGGTTATTTAGCAGAAAGATTAACTGCATATAAAATTAATGTTGGCACATTGCAATAGAATTTTGCTATGTGATTCACTGATGACTATGTAATCTGGTTTAGTGCACCATATCTGTAGACAAGCACAGTCATAGGGGTAATGGAAGAGATTGTGGTGATCACTGATCTCAAGGTGAACAAAGATAAAAATGGATTTTCTCCCTTATCTAAGAACCACTAGCATTGTGCACTAATAGTAATAACCTTTCTAGAATGGTTACCACCCAGTGTATATATCTGGAAAACAAACTTATCATGGCACTCAACAGTATAGTGCAAAATAACATTCAAATATTGTAGCTTGAACTTAAAGAGAAAGCTGGGCACTGGAAGGAATTCAACTTGCTGTTTCTTAGTAAAATATAGTTGATCAAAATTTGAATACTTCTGAGCATGTTGTTTGTACTAAGATATTTTCCCTAAGCTACACATGCCCTGGAAATCAATAAAATTGAAAGGCTCATTTCTGATATTCTGTGGGATGCCAAAACCCGTCGGATTAGTATAAAGTGGCTGGTGGAGTTCAGCATGTTTTTAAGTAGTGACTGACAACTGTAGGCTAGGCAATTTGATGTGGCACCATGGGGTTTTACCGAGTTATTGCTCAGAAATCACAACTTGCATAGGCTGCATTTTTCCCCTTCATACAAAGTATGGGACACAGGATGAACAGACGTATGGCTTGATGAATGTATCACTAGCAGCAACAGCCATACTAAGATCATTTCCCTCACTGCATGTACCTGGCAAAACCCCTTAATTCATTCAGGTGGACACCCTAATCCCTTCACTGGACAAAATGGAGCTCAGCTGGAGTGATGTTTATTAAGGATATCTGGGATGGGGCTTATAAGCAGATTCTTCCCCAGGAGGAAATTAAAATGAGGTTTCCCTGACTTGATGCCTATTTGGAGGCAGTGCATACAGCTTCCTGCCTGCATCAAGAACTTGAATACAATTAAAATGTTGATACATAAGAGGTTTGGGGCAGAATTTCCACTAACTAGGGAAAGGTCATTCACCAACAATACATCATGCAAACAGAAGGGGATATATAGGCTCATTGTAGGTAGCCCTGAGCCCTTGCTAGATGAATTTTTGGCCAAATGAAACTCCATTTTAGAGGATAGGGTGATACTCAAAAAGTAGATGGACTGTCACAGCAGGAAACATAGTGAATGGTGGCCTGCATCAGCATGATTTGTTACCACCAATCTGATGTACTTATGGCATTTAACCCCCATGCAGCTAGTGCTAAGAGAGTAGAGCAGATGAGACACTTGTTGCTGCAAAGTACTTTGACATGGTGTGGTCTTGAGCAGGAACTGCAGTCAGATGGAATGGCATTATATAAGGATTGCATAGACTCCTAGGTGTCACTGCTTTGTAAATATGAGTTGAAATTCTATGTGTTTGGCATCCCAGGAACAACACAAGCTGGTTGCAGTACTGAATATTACTAGGTCAGAACTGTGGCCGCACTTTTTCAATCATGGTTGTTTGCAAACTGGAAATACATTCCAGAAGACTGGGTAGTGTCTATCCTCAGTTTGAGCCATAAACTCAAGGTTTACTATCATCCCAAGATTAACATGACTAAGTGGAACTATAGACTGGTCTCCTATATTGACAGATTTTTAGCTATCGGTTATCATGCTTTTGCCAAAGAATTTTAAATACATCTTTTGTTGTAGACTTCCTTTTTCTGTTTTTTCAGTTAAGTCTCAGACTTCTTTCTCAATTTGTTCCATCACTTGTATATACTGTTATGACTGTGACATCGAAGGATGCTTACTAGTTCAATAAAGGTTTATGCAATTAAAGAAGAATTAATAGGGCAGTGTATATATTTTATACACATGTATATACATATATATATATATATATATATATATATATATATATATATATATATATATATGTATACACTTCCAACAGTTATACTGCACACACTAGAAAACTGCAAACGGATAAGAACAAACACTTCACATGTAATCCAGCACTATAAACTCAGTGCCATAAAAAACGCTTGACTCAGCATAAATCCGCAACGTGCCAGAATAATCCATGATAATCCATCGTTGTTTTATTCCAAAATATAATATATTCACAAAAATTGTTCAAACAGTGACAAAAGACAGCAGAAAGCAGTGCTGCTGTCTCGACCTCTTACTAAACAATCACTGGCTGGGAGCAGGAAACACAGATTGGTTTCACCCTCTGGCGTCTTCACTGT
>NC_056737.1:1754539960-1754707460 GCF_019279795.1 Protopterus annectens | reverse complement strand
TCTTACCTGATATGAACCTTGAACAGGAGTACCTAGAAAAGAAAATGGTAAAACCTGCATATAAAGATCTATAATAATTAATTGGACCGGATATCAATGGATCATACAGAACCACTTATGCACACTGAGTACAGCAACATTCACTTTTGTAATACCAGATGAAAAAATGTTTGCAGGTACACCGGGTCCCTTTTCATCTCATGTCTTTATATGCCAATTAAATGATTATCCACCAATAAGGGGAATGGGAATACTTCCTTAATCTCAAAGTTCTATAACCTTTATTCACTATGGTATTCAAATAAATATATTCACTAAATCCCATTGCCCACAAAAACACTTCTCCAGCAAATTATACAGGGCACATCAATATCATTGCAACCTTTGTCCATTATCATGCATTAATCAGAGTTTACAATTTTATTAAAATATCACACGTTATCCTGAATAATCTCTGAATTGTATCAACAAGTAACCACATACCTCTGAACAGCACAGTAAAGCATTTACTAAAAGGTTCTGTTTTCTGAGTAGCAGAACAGACAGCTTGACTGGGCCTACCTGCTCTTCCAGCTGAGGTGTAAACCCACCACACCCCCTTGTCAAACTGGCCAATGGACATGTGCAGAGTTGTTACTGACTGGTTGACATATTCTGTATCTTGGATTGGCCCAGGAAGGAATGGGAAAATGAAAAGGGGGGCGGGGAGAGGCTGTGCAGTGACTGCCCATCCAAACAGGGTGGGTATGAAGAGAAGTACTAACCCACCACCAAATGACAACAATCACACAGCAAACAGAATTTTAATGACAGGTCATGAACACTGCATAGGAGTGGACAAATCGTGTTGCTCATCAAACTACATTTGTCTACATCTCTACTTCCCCAACAAATTGCACAAGACTCACCAATTACATTGTGACCATTTGTTTATTGAATACAAGACTTTGTCATACACAAATTATATTTTATAATTGATTAAAATTCCATACTTCATCCTGTACTAATTCAGATTTTTATCAACCAGTAATCACCTAGCTCTGAACAGCATAACAATTCATTAATTTTCAAGACCTGTCAACTGAGTGGCATGACAGATTGTCCAACTATTCCTAACTTTCCTTTCATTCAAATGGCATGCCTTTCATGTCTCATTGGCAATCTTGCCATTATCTACATGCAACGCTATCAGCTTGCAGACATATTCTATATCTTGGACTGGCCTAAGAAAGGAATGGGGAATGAAAAAGGGGGAGAAGGCTGTGCAGTGACCACCCACCAGGCTCCCTCATAAGCACCATGTTCCACCCACTGTCCGGGCCATAAAACCCATAATTATTTTATTTTTTAACACCAAACCAATATCTCATGTCTTTTGTCTACATTTAATTCTTTTTTTTTTGAATATCCACAGACAAAAGCAAAACTGAAAAATGTAAAGCTTTTAAGTACAATGATATATGCAGATTAAACATAGCCAAACCTTATACAACAAAGATGGTCCCTTCCCTTCCTTTTCCTTTCCTTTCCTTTCCCTTCCCTTCCTTTTCCTTTCCTTTCCCTTTCCCTATGGAGTTTATAGCCCCCATATGATATTAAACTGGAAACAACAGCCAGTCACACAACATGTAATCCTGGTATTAAATACTACGTAGTAGCTAATCCTTCCAAACTGGTAAACAACAGTTTATGTTTGTGGATTTTCTTTAAATTATTTCAACCTAGAGTATAAGAAACTGTAGCTGACCTACTTCAACTAACACATTAAACAAAGTTGGCAGCAAATGATTCCAGCTCATTCCAAGAAATCCTTTCCAAACTACGTTATAACAGAAGGAGTCCAATCCCAATTCTCACATCCAGATTTTTCCTTTTTTGCACACTTGATAAATAATGCTGTACGCAAAAATCAGAGCAGACTATTGATCTGCAAAGAAAGGCAAATCATGAAACAATAAAAAAATAATCTATGAGCAAGTAATGAATTTGCAGCAAATAAGCACTGAATAGTCATCTTCATGTCCTAAATATTTCCACATACTGACCATACAGAGTTTAACCTGATACTCACCTCATTCTAAAAGAAAGATAACAATAACCAATTGAAGGCAAGCCATGATGAGATACAATTCATAAACATATATCAAGATCCTTGGACATGAACTGAGGACCACTGGAAAAAGAAATAATAAGTTCTCCATATTAATAGGACTTTTAAGGATATGCAGAGTAGAAAACTAGCTCACGGAGCAAAGTATGGCGCCTAACGATTTATCTAAAATGAATGGAAGACTCTGACTTGACTGATCAGTCTTAGATTTGTGATTTCACATTGTAACATAATCATGAACCACTGAAACCTGTTTCTATCTGAAAGACCTCAGAAATTCATTAACATGAAATGCTGCTGCATATAGCCAAGTAAATAATGTTATCCAATTTGGGTAAGTCTAATTAGGTGATGTTGCATGCACATCTACTAAAATGGATTTCAGCAAACATTGCTGATTTCCTTTTAATATGTTCTAGCCTTTTAACATTATAGTCAACCCCTGAAGTTTAGTTGCAGCCTGCAGATTAAAAAACTTTTGCAAAAATTAATCGCCACCAAATGTACTCTAGTAGCAGCAGGAGCTTCACCTTTAATGCAAGAATATGCTAAGTAATATAAGATTAACTGAATTAGGCAACACCAGTCTTTCTTAACAGGAGTTATATAAAATGGATTGAAATGTTAGATAGTTGATTTATATGCCTTCCTGGTGCTATAGGCCCATGGATTCAGTCACAGTAAACTTGTTATTCCACTCCAGTCAGCCAAACTTCATTCATATTGCATGTGAACAAAGCAGCTCACGGAAGCCAGCAAGGACTTGGACACCTGAAGATGAAAGAGAAAGAGACAGTCTGCTAGAACATTGTGACTGTATAATATGTGCTATGCAGAAAATGAGAGATTAAGGAATAAATGGAGTAATACTAGGAGTCTTAAAAAGGACTGCACCCACACTGATTTGGATGATTTCTTGAGCTAAACCTGAAAAACAACCTTATTATCTGATCTAAAAACCACTTTCTTACTAAGTAGTTGCTTTTGAAAAACAAATCCTGCCACCCTGATCAGCATTATCACTAAAAAAGTAGTATACTTCTTACTGTCCTTAGGCTAATAACAAGGCCTTGCTGCTAAAAAACACTTTCTCTTATAGTAAGCCTAATTACAAACTGCCCAGTGGCATATGTAAATAGTTGCACATACTCTTCCACCCAAATGGTTTTCCCAATAAAATCAGAGAATAAGATTTACCGTTACCAAAGATCTGGTCACACTCTCCTATTAATCCAGAATCTATGGTGTTTCTTGAGATTGCAACAGTGACTGATAAAAGCCCTGCTTTGGCCACTGCCCTGCATGCTAGTTTCAATGAACCACACAGTTCCCTGTACAAATGCTCTCTTAATGTCTATTTCTTTTCATTACACTGACTTCAAATTGTTGAGGTTTGGCATATAATAGCAACCCTGACCTTAATAGAAAAAAAAAACTGATGTAAAACTATTTGCAGAGTCAAGAGCAATCTGTCTATTGATATATTCTTTAAAAATATCTACCAAACCATCTACATTAATAGGCAAATTATTCCAAGATGGTTTACCTAATTCCAAATGAAAGGAGCTTCTTCTACTGGAACCTCAATAGGAGGCTTTGCCTTGATCCGATAGGAAATCTAAAGGGTTATTAAGCTAATGAAAATAACCAACACTGCACTATCTGTTAGCATTTCTGAACCAGAAGAAATAAATGTGTGAAAACATTCAAGATGGCAATGCACAACTATCAGCATTAAATGCCCAACAGGACTTAAAACTATGACTTGCATGTTCTTAACTGGGATGAGACACAAATCTTGTCCTAGCAAACATGACACCTAGCCAGATATCAGGAGGCATTTCCTCCTACTAGCCTTAAGCTTTCAAACTTTTGATCATGCCATAACAATATCTGTATATATTTTAAATAATGTGCTTTTTCAAAGAAAAGAAATAGCTCAAAAAAGGCAGAACTTGTCCCAGATTCTCTTTCAGTAATAATTGTCAAGAAATTATCAAATCAAAGACCCAGTTACCCCACAGCTTGATTCTAAGATTCCTAGGTTGATGCATACCTAACACTAGCAGTGAAATAAACACACCTTTTGCCCCTGGAATCTCAGAGTGTCAACTGTTTGATAGACCCCATCCAAATCAATCAGGTCAAAAACCTCTACAAAATACCAAAAACAACTTTTTCTTTGACTAGGGAATATATACAATAATTGTAAAACCATGTTGACCAGTACTGAAACTGGATAGTAATAAACCTGAAATTATTCATATCTTTAAGTAATTGATTAAAATCTCTGTTGTTATTATTCCAGTGGGTATAGACATCTGGATTAAAATTGCATTACCAGAATTACTATTACCTATAATGCTCATTCTTGGCACTGAATGAGTCTCTAATGAAGAAGGTAAACCATTATCAGCCACTGACTCTAACAATCTAAATCCTCCTTCCTTCTTAAAAACATCACAAAAAATGTAAATATTTGTCTATCTACTGTAACTGCCCTCCCACACAAATTTAGGGATTTCCTTTTGCCTCTGAAACTGAGGGATTCAGTGCATCTTTTTTCAATTAGTATAACAGGATCTTTCCTTGTCCTGTGCTCAACTCTTTTGCAGCAAACATTTCATCCTTTCAAGATCGACTGATTTCTGAGGACTTCTCTTTGCAGCATTATGTGCAGACTCCGTGGATTGCATAAGTCAGTCAACTGTAATTCCTCAAAAAGCAAAAGAGCCTCCTTAGTGACACAGCTCCACTTCTGCCACAACTCCTGTGGCAAGGTCATGATCTTAAAAAAATATTTCAAGAGTTAATAAAACAAGACAAATAAATATAGGTGCACAACTATCGCTCATAAGTGTTTTATGCCTATATCTGTTTATTTGATCATATTTGGTCAACAGATGTGTGAGATAACACAATTCTCAGATTGTTGGAGTTCTGATGAAGTTCTTAAATGAGTAGAATGAAGGCAATGAAGGCACTTAACTCTTTTGACTTATTTGTCTATTTATTTTCAATAAATTTCCAACTTGATACTTATATTCAAATGGATTCTCAGATGGCACAACCACAATTTTTTTGGATTGTTTGTTGATTACACTATGAAGCATTTTTTTTATTAACAGCAGTCATAATGATTGCAGACTTCAACTATAATCATCAGGGATGCAAACAAATAAGTACAATGCATAAAAAGACCAGGAAACCAAATACAAAAGAATGCTATGAAAGATATGATCTAGGAGTTGACAGGACTACAAATGGCATGGATGTGAAAATAAGAATGTTCTAATAAGACAGAACTACTGAACCACTATAGTTCACCCAGGTAAAGAATAAGTCATTAATTAATTAAAACTATACTGGAATACTCAACTCTAGTCAAAGGCAACCAGTTAAAAAGAAAAATGTCCTTGAAAATCAGTATCACAGATTCCTTTAAGACCTTCAAACTCACTCAAAAATCACTTTCTTAGCGTTCTCATCTGTCCCTGTTCCTCTCCCAAACACTAAAGTAGTCTACTCTTATCTCTTAACTATAAGGTCATACTACCTGTTTTTCCCTCCTCCCACCTCATCCTCATCACCTTTATCTCCCACTATCTTCTCCTAACTCACTACCTAGCATCTCCCACTGTCTTCCCTTAACTCACTACCTACCACCCTCCTATTTCTTCTCTCTTTCAAGCCCTACATCTCAAACTACATATTTCTTGTACATATACCTACCCTATTCACAACTCTCTCTATGCTACTATCCTTAACCTACCCTCTTACCATCTCTCTCTATATGCTACTACCCTTAACCATCACACTCCCTCTTTCTCAGTAATCCTACACTTCAATCACTCTCTGAAACCCCAGAAACCAACAACGTATTACTTACAAATATAAGTCTAGCTTTTATCCTAGATAGACAACTATAAACTGCTACTCTAGTTACATATTAAACTTTACTATGTCTATAACTGCGGGTAATAATGAATTAAGTTAAAGGGTATTTTTCTGTCATAGAAGTGAATGTAATATGTAAACACAACTTAAATTGTAAAAATGTTTGCATTTTATGTGAAGATTTTCTCTTTGACTTTTCACTGAAAATGGGTTTTTGACCCAGATGGACTTTCCCCAGTCAATAACTAAACAAACAAACAAACAAACAAACAAATAAATAAATAAATGTCAGCAACCACCCAACAAACAGATCTTAAATTGTCTCCTTCTTGAGCCAGATCCTGAATGTAGGGTGGTGGCTAACATATCAGTTTGCCCCAAAGGCACAGACTGCATTTGTCATTTTGATGTAAAATATGTACCATTTGTTGTTGGTGCATTACTTTCTGAGTGAATTGCTAAGAATCTTTTCATCTAGTAATTGTTATTCTTAACAATGAGGAGTTTGTACATCTGAGTCACTAACAAGGTGTGTTACTACTCATGGTTTTATCAGTCTTACTTTAGACCTGCATATGTGGTGAGATGATGGCTACAGCTGCATATATTTATTAAGCTGGTTTGAAAGAAGACATGTCTCCATGATTTTCTGGCAGGTGTACAATCTTTTAATATGGCTGAAAGTTCCTAGTGCTGGGTAAGATCTTTAATAGCATAGTTAGCATGGCTTTGGAAAGACATGTTTTCATCTATGCATGTAGCAGGTTAATTCTGTCACATTATATTCTCAAAGCAATGCATAGACTTCATGTAAATTTGAAACAGGTGTGCTTTCAACTAGTTTGTGCATTTTGTATAGCATTGTCCTTGTTTTCTTTTCATTTAATATGAGTTGGTTACTCATTGCACAACTTGAGGAAGTTTGTTAAGCCATTCTTCGGTGAATTTGTGAGTAACTGTATGCCTCTTGAATAGTTAGTAATAGTGCAGTCACCTGATTGATACTTCTCCATAAAAAAAAATCCATAGTGTTTGCTTGTAGACAGAATCATAAGAGGAGTAACACGAATCCTTCCTGTGTGCCTATCTGTATCAGGAGGGAAACTGATAAGCTGTTATTGTCAGACGAGTTTCTAAGCATGGCGGGACAGGTAGTGGATGTCCATGTGTGAGGTGCAAAAACATGCTAATTCAACTGTACTGAAAATAAGTGAGGGACACATTGTGTCAATAACCTTTTAATAACTAAGGAATAAAGGCTTGGCACAGTGCCCTTCTGTTTTTTAACTAGTATTTACAAATGTGACATTACCAATGCTTTACTTATTTATTTACTCACTCATTGCTGTTTGCTTGCTTGCTTCTTGACTGTTTATTTATTTCATATGTCTGTTTGCTAATTTACTTTTTTTTGCCAAGTAAGGCACGCTATACATGGCTAATTTTCATAAGAGACCCAAAGTGCCATTCATACTGATTGGTGTATTATGAATGGAAAATGGGTCTATATTATAACATCGAAGTCTAAAAACATCGAATGTTATAATATCAACCCCATTCAATCGAAACACCAGAAAACCGAACAGTCAGAATAGTGAATTTTTTCCCAGGGAAATAATTTGCTGTTCCAACAAACATACACACAACTCAAGCACACCAAAATAAATAATCCACACACATACACTTCACAAAACCCTACACTGAACCAGACATACACCACTAGCTACCCACTTACCTTAACCCAACCCTAACCCTAAGGTACCTAACTATCGCACACTCACCTTACCCGGTCCCTAACCCTAACTTACCTACCCCACCCTAACCCTCACGTCCACACAATCGCACATTTACCTGACCCACGCCCTAACCCTAACTCACCTAACCCATGCCCAATCACATACTCACCTTCATTCACACACTTACCTTAACCCGGTCCATAACCTTCGCTCCACAGTTAAGGAAATAGCGAAACTGCAGAAACGGACAACTGAATACTTTCCCAAGGAAAGTATTCGGTGTTCTGCAGCTTTGCTATTTTAAGCGTTTGCTCTACTGGGTTCGATATTATAACATTCAAAGTTTTTGAACTTCGGTGTTATAATATAGACCGAAGGAAAACACCCATGGTAGAGACAGAAATTTCTGGATAGATTGTACAAGAAAGCAAGAGAAATGGAATTAGAAGATACAGAAGAAGGAGAGAAAGATGTAGAAATAGGAGGGAATGAACACACAAAATCAGACTAAAATATAGATAAGCAAGGAAATTATTGTCAAGAGTGAAATTAGATCTGACATCCTTCATCATGAATATGAGACAGATTATGAAACAGGGACTGAGAAATTTGTTTTTCAACAAAAATATGTTTATTTGCCATATTTTCACCTATATAATCACCTATAGATTATTCCAGCATGTTTTGTAAATGCAGTAAAGGATCTAATTATAACAATCTGAAGAAGCTACTGCCTCAGATGTATTGCCCATAGTTTCACTGAATCACAGAATGTAGAAATCAGTTGGACCATTTTGCCATTTACTCTTTACCAATATACTCACTTAGACCTTACCTCCTTCTTCAAGAAGCAACAGTCCAGTCATACCAGGGGTGAATTTATAAATACCCATCTAGTTGTCTATTTCTTCTTAAAAGAAAACTGTCACATTACTTGGTATGGAGAGAAATTTGTTTCAGAGAAGGGGTAGTCATTGAGTTACAAATCTGTTTCCCTTATTTGCTGAAGCAGGTCCAGATCTTTGGTTTTATTGTTTGCTGAATTGTTTGATTTACTGGAGAAATAAGATGATTTGTACTGCCATGTATCTAGTAGCCTAGAAGGTTAGTCACAGATCACATTTAAGGAGTCTGCTGCATATCAAATAGCAGCACAAACTGTCCAGACCCTTTTGGTAGCTAAGGTCCTTTAGCTCAATGATCTTTTTTTGTCTGGAATCTTTGGGGCTTCATATGTTCAGTCAGATATATCCCAAAGGAAGAACTGCATTTAATAATGGGCCTTATCGTTGCAGAATACAAAGGGCTAAGGATTTCTTTGGATCATGAGCAAATACTCTTTGGGAAAATGTGTGTCTGATAAAAAGGATTTTCTGACTATTGATACATGATGATCAAAGGAGAGGGAGATATCTAGTCATGTTCCAAGGTCTCTTACAACACCTTCTATAGTAAGGGTGGAGGGTTTGTTTAACAAATATAAAAACACTGCATTTATTAGCATTATGTTTTAGCCCATTTTCAGAGCATCAGCTATTTACAGGCATTTCACAAAAGGATTTAAATATAAATCCCAGTTTACAATTATTTGAAAATTTAGTTAACTTGAGTTTACTGTTTTTGATTTGGAAATCAGTGAATATATTCCAAATAGGAGAGGTGCTGTGATAGTCCACTGATTGGTTTCATGCTCTCTGAGGATGCACATGCCATCCTTGTAGTGTAGGTTCTAGTCTTCAGTCATTTATCTATCTGTTTTACTATATAGGGATCAATTGGTAAGAATTTAGCTTTTTGACAATACTGGTATATGGTATATTGTATGAGGTCAAGGTATGCTGTATGAAACACAGGACCACTGCCATGGCTTGGGTTACCTGTTCAAAAGATTTACCAGATTCATTAGAAAAGATCTGTCTTTAACAAAGCCAAATTGTTGGGGGAAAGTATTGCATAATATTTTTTTTATAATGTAGTTTATCAGATCTGTTATGACCCTTGCCATGCCCTTGTAGTTAAAGTGTGTCAGGCTGATGGGTTTGAGATTTCTAAGGTCCATGATGAAGCCAACCTTACGAAGTGGCATCACTATTGCTGTTTGCCAAACCTTGAGGATAAAGTCAGTGGATACACTCAGGTTGAATAGTTTTAGAAGCAGGTCAACCACCACATGTTTAGTGCTGCAAAGCAGGTAGACCAGTATGCTGAGAATGGATTTTTTTTTTTGGGGGGGAGGGGTACTTTTATTGCTTGTTCTTTTGTTATGACTGAGATTTTCAGGTATGTGTGTGTTTTGTAAAGATGTCACTGGTGTGAAATTCCTTGGAATTTGTTTGCTAATATACTTGCAGTATCCATGTGACCAGAGGAGGTAGTGCATTTATGAATAAGTTCAGAGCACTGTTGAGACTTATTTCATAATTTCCTAATGTAATTAAAGAAGGATTTGTAATTATTCTTATCTTTTGATATCATAGGATGCTGTTGTTTCCCTGATGCTATTTTTTCAGTCATTTCGATAACTCTTTGATGTTGAACTTGATTTGTTGTTCTTAAGTTTTGTTATATATTCTAATGTGTTTTTTTATTTTATTATAATTTTTATTTATTCATGTGGACTATCAGGCTGGCTTGCTTGTATCCTTCCCCATTTTACTTTGAATTGGAAGGCACTAACAGATTTACTCAGTTTTCGATGTCAGCATAGAATGTAGTTGCATAACTACTTTCTGTGCCCACATTTTGGGAGTGACAGTAATATTTGATCTTTGTGATTTCATCATAGAATAAGAGGAAGTGTATTCATTTGAAGTCTTTGAATACTTTACTATTTGTATATGTTGGTTTAGGGATTTTGATAGCTGGTTTTATTTAGAGTGAGAAGAATCGCAGTAAGTCCAGTATGTGAGTCTCTGGGAATCTGTCTTTGGTTAATATGAACTTTAACAGTACGGATACTCCACCAAAGTTTATATTCAGTTTAATGGCATGGTATGTTCAAAGCATTGTCATAGAAGGAGTGCTTTTTGCACTTTAAGCTAGGGCTTAGTAATAATATACACATGAATGTGCACCAAAATGCAGGAGAGCTTCAAGGTCAGACAGTTTTCTTTTTAAACTCCTTGCATTGGACAATGCCTCACATTGATATTGTGCAGTACTTTATTTGTGATATATATATATATATATATATATATATATATATATATATATATATATATATATTTTTTTTTTTAAGTTGGTAGATCCATTAGCTTGACTCTACCTAAAAGAACACTGTGGTGCTAATGAGTTGCCTTTTAACATGCTTGGCTTCAGACTAAGACTGCTTGGGTAAAAATCAAGAATCCTAATCATTAGATCATTACTGATACCACTTTTACTCTCATCTTGATGATATAGCCACAATTTTACATGGTAGTTATCATATACAGCCCTGCTTGATATGGGAGGTGAACACTATTATGCACTTGAAAAGGGAGGCATGCACTTTTAAATGTGCATGCATAAAGATGTATATAAGCATCTTATGGTCCTCAAGATTGCTTGCCTAATATTGTTCCTATGTTCTAAACTGATTATTACTAGTAACAATATGTTTGCAAAAATCAGAGAATATTCATTGGCACTGGACAGAGAGACAGAGAGAGAAAGGCGGGGAGGATGGTGGTGTGTGTTGGTTGTCGATTCACCCTTCCTGGGGCAGAAGCTGGTTCTGGCCCTCTGCTTGCAAGGTGCATAGAGGAAGCATTAGATTTTGCATCTGTAGAGCTTGAGACTACAAAGTACTTGCTACCTAGAGGTGGGTGAAGAGTATACCAGCAGAGGCATGCATAGTCCCCATGGTTCACAGTAATTGCAGAGCATTAATGAGCCATGATTGGGATTACTAGATCAAAATGGAGGGAAGTGGAGTCCATTGCGTCAGACAATCACACGTGCCACATACTTACTACCTCTTGCCTCTCTTGGGCATAAATATGCTGATTAGAGTCTCCAGCCAAGGAACAAATTGACCAAAGGGATCTCGTTCTAGCTGGTGAGTATTTCATTCTTGAGAGAGTAATGGATGGGCCAAATGGATGAAAGAAGGGGAGCCACTGATCAAGAAACAATAAATTCAACAGTTAACCCTACAGTTCTTTATTTGGGTAACTTAAAAAGTCCTTCTTTATTTCTGACCCTGCCCTTCTCTATCATAACCACATTGTCAAACAGTTTACTTATTTATAAGAGTCATT
This sequence comes from Protopterus annectens, assembly GCF_019279795.1. NCBI lineage: Eukaryota > Metazoa > Chordata > Ceratodontiformes > Protopteridae > Protopterus > Protopterus annectens. The sequence goes on along the minus strand of NC_056737.1, from coordinate 1,754,695,476 downwards.
TGCTTCATCTGCTTTATTCTTGTCCTCTTTTTATTCAGAAGTCCACTCCATTGCTAATACTTGTTTTCATAACTGCTTCCTACAAGATATACCCCAGCATTTCTATTATAGCTTTACCTAAAGACATTGCATTTTTTACTGCATCTACATGTGCTTCCTGATTTGTTGTTCCAATGGGTTAATTTTGTCAATGTAGTAACCAACTGAAGAGTATAAAACTAAAAGCAAAAAGAGCACACCACAAAAAATACCAACTGGGAAGGACACTGTACAATAATCCAAGAAAAATACCAGCCAAGTCAAGATAAAATAATAATTTAATTGAGTCTTTTCATTTCAAAGGTGAAACTTCATTAGAATAGCAAACCAGCACAGCAACTCAGGTTAAATACATAGCATCATTAATAACATGACACAACAAGAAAAAAAAAAAAAAAACAAAAAGGCAAGGTTAAAAGCATTAAGTAAAAACATTAAATTAATATTACAAACCTTAAAATAAAGGTACAGATTAAATAAAACCTCACATAAGCCCTACAGAGTTTAGCTTAAGAAAGCAGCAAATAGAGATTTGTCATTTAAACCAGGATTAACCTCTGCATTTGTGTTTATCTGCTAGAACAATTCATAAACCTCAAAAAAAACTCCACAGCGCCACCCCACTGATTAGGTTGTGAAGTTTCTGCATCAAAAAAATAAAAGAAATAAAGCTAATACAATTCAGAAATGTGTTTAGCAGGTGCATTATCAAGTTATTATCAGTACTATAAATTGGTTCCCTTATCCTGTCCTTAAAAGCCTGCTTGTTTTTTTCCCAGGATAGAAATAAGCACATTTCTGACAAATAGCTGCATAAACAATACCATTAGAATGACAAGTACAATAGAATTTAGGGACAATATTAATGTTACCCACAGTGACCCCATAGGTGTTTAACAAAAACCTGCAAGTATTATTGTTACAATATCTAAAAGTCTCCCATTTACCTTGGTTGTAGTTTTGGCAAAATTATTATGTTTGAACAGCTTCTTAAGTCACACTCCTGTTCGCAATAAAAACAATGGAGAAACCCCCACCATTTTCCCTGTATTGTCTAACTGACTAAAACACCCTAATTCCTTTGAATAATGTTTTAATATCTGAAAGATCTAGGCTACAGATGGTAATAAAAGCTTTGCCCCAAGTATTAGGAGGGGATTGCACAATAATATTATGACTATGTGTGTTCCCCAAAAGTGGGGTATATGTGCAAAGTTCTCTCTTAGAAACCACCTCACTCATAATAGCCATAAAAAAAATCAGGATATCCTCATCTGAAGAACATGTTCTTTAAATTTTCACACTTCAATAAGAAGGCAGAAAAATCAGAAACCATCCTAGCAGCCCTAACCAGTTGCCCTTTAACCACAGCTTTTTTTTCCTGATGCAGACGGTGGCTGCTTGTAAAATGTAAAAAAGAATGTGAATATATTGCATTTCTGAAAATAGAAGACACAAATCTGTTGCTAGGTCTGTCTTTAGTTAAGCCAGTCCCCCAGATTTAATAAACTATGTGTAAGAATACTGTAAGTCCTACATGGAGTGTACTGTGGCTGTGTCTGCAGCTCCCCCTCGGCAGCGCACCTTGCATATTAATGAAGGCATGCTACTGAGAGAGAGAGAGCCATGTAACATGGTACAGAATCAGTGCAGGGGGTGTGTTACGGGGTCTGCAAATGAGTAACACATCCCCTGCACTGCCTGTTGGCACTTAAATAGGGGTCTGCAAATGAGTAACACATCCCCTGCACTGCCTGTTGGCACTTAAATAATAACGTGAAACACGTTTAACAATTTATTTATTTATTTAATTTTTTGTATTTGCATGCCACAGCACTTAGCAATAGACACATACTAGACATCTAAAAATAGACAGAGGCTGCATTTAATTAGTTAGGAAACGTCACATTTAAGCATAGCTAAGGGGGTTTGCACAGCATGGCACGGTGCTCAAAAGTGCTTAAACATAACTGAAAGCTATATAGAAATATATAGCTCTAATCACCATGTCCTTAGTAGCTGAATGGTTAGAGTCACGTTCTTGTGTGCAGTAAGTGCATGGTTTGAGTACAAGCCATTCAGCATTTTACATGTGATAGGGAAATGTTATATAATTTGTTTTTTTATCATGTATACATTGACATTTGTTAACCTGGTTAAGCTAGCTGGACCAAAAGCCCATTTTCATTGGAGACCTGAGGATAAAAGCCCCAGTTACACACTAAAGTGTTCAATACAATAAAGTTAAACTCCAAGATAATGTAGTGAAATACATATGTTTAGGAGATATAAAGTAAAATAGATACACATAATAATAAAGTATCATTAATGAAAAATTAGTTTCTATAATTTTTTTATTTTTGAAAAACTCTGGTTTGCCTGTAGCTAAGCTCTGCTAAGCATTTCCTGGTTGTGTGCTGTCTGTAATATCTAACCCATATCTAAGGTGTGCACAGTGTGAACTGGACTGAACAGAGTTTTGCATAATATGTCTGGTACATTTTACATAACACTGATTTCTTGGTACGTCAGTGGCAGATTATTATAGACTGATGTAAGAAAATGCTGACAGACATTTGGGTTAAAGATTCCATACACTGCAGGGAACCTATGCTACTACATGAAGTGTTGTATTCTGCACTTTCTACATTAGTCTGGCCAGTAGTTCTTCCTTCTTCTTATATGTGGGCCTTTATCATGCCCCGCTCCAGTTCCTGGCTTTGTCCACAGTTGCTGCTCAATGTAGTTGTAGGTATGCTGTGACTGGGATAAGAGATGTAACACCGGGTCTACTTTTCTTTATCGAAATTATATAATCTCAAAAAAGAAAAGTATGACCCCACTTCCGCGAAAGTGCACTTCAACGAAAGTGCACTTTTGCAAAAGACAATTCACCGAATCGGCAAAATAAAAAAAATAAAGATTTTAAACACAGTTTTGCAGTCTTTGAAAAGTACCTGTAGCTAATAGTCTAAGGGCTACACATATCTATGTTTCCACTGGGATGGGTTCCCATCTGTTGGTTCTGGGTCTGAGGTGAGGGTGACAGAGTTTGGTGAGTTCTTCTAGTATGCCCCAGTCCAACCTGTAGCTCTCTACAATCTCCAGCTCATGTAGCCCCCAGAAGGTCACTCTGCGCCTGAATACTCTTCTTCTTCTCAGTTTGGGCCTATTGTCAGCATCATCATCTTCACTGACCTCAGCCTCAAGCACATATAGATGCAGCAGAGGAGCAGCAGCAGCCCCTAGCATTTTGTCAGTTAAGATTCCCAAGTGTGTACTCCAATGTTGCAGAGTATGTGGGAAAATCAGATTGTAGGGTGTATGCATACTATATAGGGGTGGGCTGCAGTTGCAGCCTGTGTGATTGGCTCATTATGCTGCATTACACCTGATACATATAGCATTGAGGGTTTGAATGGTCCAGTGTCTGTTGAATTGGGCTTATCAGTAATTTCTACCTGATTGGCTTTCCCAGGCAATTTCTTTCCCTATTTCTTTCACTGCTAAGCAAATCCACAGCACTAGTGTAAACAGTGCTCAGCAGTTCTGACACTCCCTCAACCACGGCCATGCTTAGCTTTTCTTAAACTAGCTAAAACATGCTCAGCAGCATCATACACACTCCCCTGCTTAGCTGTGCTTAGCTGAGTGAAAACAGGCACCACTGAGCTCCAATCCACTTTAACATACTGTGTGACTCCCCCTTTTGATGTCAGCTACCTGTTCTACCATTACCTACATGGTTCTAGCCATACCATGGGTTGTATCTGCGGACACCATTGCCCTTTTTGCTATTCATTAACCCCAGATAATTTACATACAGCTAATTGTGTATACGCTGGATACTTTTCTACTCCAGGGCCTGCCTCCATAGTAACCACTGACAATTGCCATTGCAATACTCTGCGCCCTGGACACTATAAAGCAGTAAATTTGCACATGCCTACTTTACACTTTTATACACTTTTTTTCCATAACAGCATGTTTCCATATTGCTGCATGCTGTGCAAACATAATATATGTATAAAAAATATATTATTTTTTAATTATTTACATTGCTTTCTGGACTCACTGGCCATAGTTTTGGCAATTTGTATGCCAAAGGTACCATATCCACCCTTTATTATAGGCTTTTACAACCCCAGTTTAAAATGTATACTCTAGTACACGGTTTCTATCCACTTACATTCCTTACACCAACACAGCACCAACATAGGTGCTTTTCTGCTTGTTGAATCGCAAATCCACCTCATTTGCATGGTTTTCACCAGCTTATGAGGTGATTTGCATTCTGTGGACACCTCCATGTCTGCATGCTCATGCACGCCCCTCAGCCCTGTTTCCTGGCTCAGTCTGCAGCCATGTTCCTTGTTCAGGCCATAACACTATGCCTACATGGATAATTGCTCCATGCAGGTTTTACTGAATTCCACCCAATGTCTAAATAGTGTAGCGTTTCACCAGAAACTGAGTGTGTAAAGTTAAAAATGTAGGTGGTGTTGGTTGATGCAATCAAGAATGTCCTGTATCTTATTGTGAAGATATGTGAAGGCTGCCAGCCTAGCCAGGTAGAATTTTGTAGATAATTCTGTCATTTGTAAATATTAATATAAGCCACAGGCTTGTTGTCTTAAATGGAAGAACGTGGTGTTAAATGTTGAATGTCAAAATATAACAACAGTGCACTCTGCTGGAAGAAAGCTGATAGGTCAAGCCTTGTTTGATCTCAAACTTGGAGCCATGATGTCTAAACAAGCAGATTCTTTCTAATGTTTTGAGACCAGAGTTAATTGCTAGAATTTGCATGTATGATGTCTTTTACTGATGTAGCTTCCTGACCAGGTGCAAGATCAAAAGGGCTGCTAAACTCTGAGTTTCTGTTAGCTTGGGTACCATAGAAAAAATGATGCAATCCGAAATGAGTCAGTAGTACTGTGTTATCAATTTAAGGACAGAGAGACCCAGGGCATTTTGCATTTCTCTTCAGAACATCCAACATCACTAGCACTTGCTTGCTCTGTCTGTATGTAAGTAGGGTCTTAGACTTTAGTATTTCTCTTAGATATAGCTAGTAAATACGAATATTAGACTAGTTGTGTTCTGTAGTGATGTCAGAACTTTTCTACTGCATTATTTTAAGTATTTTCCTGTGATCTCTGAACTCTTGACTAGCACTGTGTAATAAGAAGTATTGTCTTGTGTTATTATTATTTCTTATTAAATATTTTTAAACCTTTCAACTGTGGTCTTTTATGCAGAGATAATTTAAGTTCTAGAGTACATTGCATGTATATAGTGATACTGGCCAAGCCACTCCAGTAAGCCTTGCTATTTAGTTACACTTACTAATTGGATAATAATATTTCACAGTAATAATTGGACACCCTTTTGTAAGGGCCTTTTTAGTAGCTGATAAGTAAGGGTCCTGGTGGCAGTGTGTGTGTGTGTGTGTGTGTGTGTGTGTGTGTGTGTGTGTGTGTGTGTGTGTGTGTGTGTATGTGTGTCAGCTACTTGGGCAGGGACACGAAGCACTGGTTGGACAGAGAGAGTGCTAGAAGGACTTGGCTAAAGACCCCACTCTATAGCTGTGCCAGTGGGGAGTCTTATTGGGCATCTGGAGAGAAAGGGAGAAACCAGTCCCAGACTGACTGTGATCTCTGTGTGCTCTTAAGGGAAATTTTACTTTACTGTGTGTGTGTATTTGTTATTCTTCCCAATGTGGATGCCCCTCACTGGTGTTAGTGGTGAGGATTGAGGCTCCTTGATTGCTGGGCCAGTGCACACACATCACACTTATCATGATGGTAGGTCCAAAAATACAGATATCATCCAAGTACTTGGTGTAAAAGAACCAACAATTAGTAAACTTTGAATTTAGAACATATTTCTTCTCCCACATCCCTATAAGAATATTTGCAAAATGATAGCGCAAGATGAACCCATGATTATTCCTTCTTTCTGTCTAAAAATCATGGGTCTATATCATAACATCAAAGTTGCAAAACCTGGAATGTTATGATATTGAACCCAAAACCTCGAAGACTGAGAACAGCGAAGCCGCAGAACATTGAATTGTTTCCCAGGGAAAGAATTTGGTGGGCCGTTTCCGTGGCTTCGCTATTTTCTCCACTGTGGTGTGATCCCGGAGTTGGTATATTTAAGTAGGGGTGGGGTGGGGGGCACAGTTAGTAGTGTTTGTGTGTTTTGTGTTTTGTGCTGGAACAGCGATTTTTTCCCCAAGGAATAAAATCGCTGTTCTCAGCTTTCGGAGTTTTTGGTTTTTGTGGTTATAAGCTCGATGTTATAGTTTCGATGTTATTGCATTTCGATCATGTGATATAAACCCAAAAAATCATACCATCAATATAAATAAAATTATTTGTCAGAACCATGTCCATCAAGTTCACAGTAACTTTAATTTCTATCACATACAATTCACTATCTTCAATAAGAAACTCAAGTACTCTAGCCCCTGTTGACGTGGTATATTTGAAAATAAGTTGTTGATGTCTATTGTAAAAAAATACTTTGTTTAAGTCTTCCAAAATTCATGATAAAAAAAATCCCAAGAGCCCTTGACTAAATATTCAAGCCTTTGAATGGTCCCTTTTAGTTTAGAATCAATAAATTTAACCAAGGGAAATGTTTTAGAAGCTTTAACATCAACTATAGGTCTTAAAGCTGGGTCCGGTAGGCCCTTATGGACCTTCAGCATCCTACAAATTGTAGGGACCATAAAATAGTCAACAGTTAAAAGCTTAAGTTCGGCCTGATCAATTTCACCTTGATTATGCACATCCTACAGTAAACAATACATCTTCCTATGAGCTATATGCATTTCATTACATGACACCTCTTCATATATATCCTCACCTTTTGTCAGGTTTCATAATGCTCACTTCATTATTTTGACAAAATCATATTAAGGCAATTAAATTGATCTAAGTCAAACTAAAATAAACCGAGGCAAGTTGTTTGTGCAAAACCTCTCTAATATGCCATTCACACAAAAATTTAAAAATATACAAGACTGGACAAAGAGGGGATTAAAGGTACTTTAGTCTTGTTACTGTTAATGAGTGGAAGAGGTGCCATCATAAGGGAACAAAATACTAAAATTAGTCTTTCTAACAAACAATTTGAAGTCCAAAAGGACTTCAACCAACTTTGCTGTAGTTGTCGTTACAAAGGTGAAACCTTTAGAAAAAAATTCAAAAAATACATAAGTAACTACTTCATTGCTGTAATTAAGCACATTAAAATCAATAAATTTATTAACACAAATGACATTTAATTGCCCCAAAGGTTCCACTGATTGGTTATCTGCCCTCTCAGCCATTGCATGGTCCACCGTCAACTGTGGTTGAACCAAATCTGGTATGTGCCTCCCTCCCCCATTTTGCTAGGATTGAATCCTCTCTGACCTCCTCAGAGGCAGAGATAACAACAATGGGCACTCAGGATAGCTGTCACCTTAGTGCTCAGTTACCTGAATCCCACTATCCACATTGTCCAAGTCATAGGTGTACATTTGCATTGACAAGGCAAGAAAAATACCAGCCAAGTCAAGATAAAAATATTAACTTACTTGAACGCTTTTGTTTCAAAGGTGAAACTTCATCAGAATAGCAAACTGACACAACAACTCAGTTGAAATGCATGAATCATTAATCACATGACACATCAAGGGGAAAAAAACAAAATTATAAAGTTAAAAATATCAAGTAAAACATTACATTAATTTTACAAACTTTAAAATAAAGATGCAGCTTAAATAAAACCTCACATAAGCCCTAAAGATTTTAGCTTAAGTAAACAGCTAACAGAAATGTCATTTAAACCAGGACTAAACCCTGCATTTATTTTTATCTGCCAGAATAATTCATAAACCTATAAAAAAGGTTCACAGCACTACCTGTGAGCTAGACTGTGAAATTAGAAACAGCTCCATAGTTTAGTACTAGGCTAGGTGCCCTTGTGGGCCATTTTAAGCCTAGTCAATTACCCCATGTAAGAATCAAACCCTTCACCTTGTGTCGGTCATGTAAATACCGTAACCATTATGCCAATCTCCCACCCCCACAGTGTTAATATCACTGCCTCTGCTTAGTGCATGTAAATTCCAGTCAATGCTAGGTAATTTGAAGTCTGATAATAATGGATGATGCTAGTTATTTAAACACATTATTAGTGCTGTCACAAAATCTTATTTCTTCTCAGAAGGTAACTTTGGTATACTGTCAGATCCTAGAGGATGATGCTTCTTCTTCACAAAGAGAAAAACACGAGTGATATCATTGGAGATATCACATAATAGGGTCTTGCTTTCTTGCTTTAAGGATCTCAGTGAACATATATTGAAACACCTCAACCCCCCCCCCCCATGTTTTCAATAAATTAAAAAAATGAGTAAACTTATAGGGAAAAGAGGCAGGAAATAGGTCCAAGTCAGGTTACTGTAACATCTGCTCCTCCAACAGTGGCAGTGAAGTCCAATTCACTAGCTTTAAAATTAAGACTTCTTATATTATAAAGATAAATAATAGTATCCTTAAAGACAGTGTGAACCATAACAGTAGAAATATGGGTATGAAATGTATTTAACTGTATCTAAAGAAGACACTGATGGAATTCTTTCTATCTCATAAGAAATAGTTCACATTTCTAATAATACCAAGAATCTGTCTCCAGTATTAACTGTCCTGGTGTTTCTGAGCTTATGAACAAGTTATTCTTACAGAGAGAGGTAATGCAGAGGTTTTCTTTGGATCAATTTCATCATTATGCTGACTATCAATGGCATTAAAGGAACAAAGAGCAACCATCCACTTAATCTTCTGTGATGCTGGTTATAGGTACGGAGAGGATATGCAAGGACAATGATGGTTTTATCTTCTCTTTACAAGCAACTCTATAACATATTGGCACCCCTTCTAAAAAATCAGTTCTTCGGTCATATATCTAGTAGAACCTATCCTTAACGAGAGAATAGAATCCTAAGATGCTGGTAGATCCTGCAAAAGTCATTTGTTCATGTTAAAATTTTAGCATAGAGGATACCATAGAGAACCATCTAACCCCATCATCACCACCACCACCACTAAAGGCTATACTGTATGTTTGCAGTGGTCAGTCTTACTTGATTGAGACAAGGAGTTAATTTTTTGTGCACCAGGGATGTCCATTTAAATCCAAACTTCAGAGCTCACTTTGGAAGGATGTTTGCATTATCTGTAAAAATGCCTGGAGGAATAATATATCTCTTGCAGCAACCAAATAATTTACTGGCCTCAAATCAGAGAACAAATTCCCACCAAGGATGATTAGCTAAGCGTGTCTTTCCTGTAAGTTAGATTATCCACAAACAAGGCATCAGTGGGCGAAGTTCAAGGCTTAAATGAGCTTTTCACAGTCAGTGACTCCATTCCAGTGGCCAGTTTAAAGGAAGGCAGTTTGGATCCTTGCTTCCATCAAGTTAATCAGGAAGCCATCCACCAGTGACCTGATGAGTACCTTTCTGTGGTATCTCTGATATTTACTGTCAGTTAACCTTGTTTTTCCAAAGTACAAGTTGGCTTTGTGGTATGGCATTGGCTTTCAATGTGAGTGGTCTAGGTTCATGCATAGAAGGTGTTTTACATTTTAGGTTATTATATTTCTTTAGTCTTGATTCCCTTTGCTCAATGCATTGAAGAGTATTATTGAAGCTGTCTCTTGAGCAGTGATGCAGTTTATAGTTTAACCCGTTACAGAGGGGTTTGACTGCTACAGCATCAGCACCTCATTTGATTTGACAAGCTTTGTGTGTGTGTGTGTGTGTGTGTGTGTGTGTGTGTGTGTGTGTGTGTGTGTGTGTGTGTGTGTGCTTTATATCACCAGTATTGTTTTGTCAGCTTGTCTTTTGTTTTTTTTTTGTTTTTTTGATATGTGATAGTCATTCCTTGTCTGGTACTGGTTAGTGGTCTCACTAATCTTGAAAAATATTCATTATTTCTGTTATGTGCAAGTTCAAGTTAAGGCTACAGGACTGCATTTATTTGGAAATGGCAATGATATGTTCAGTCTCTATAATCTTTACTTCTTTAATGATTAGTGTATCCTTTTAGTCCACTTTGGTCAGAGTGGTATGATTGAGTATAAAGGTGTACTCCCTTTGATTTAGAACATGACAGATAAAATTTAAAAAAGCGAGAATCGTGCTTTAAACGCAACCAATAAACATCCAAAATAAAGCACCTAGGAACCAGTGAAATGAAGCCACCAACACAGCGTAGAAAGAAGCAAAAAAAGTCTGTTTTATTTAATGTTGCAAAAACACGACGTTTTCATCCTAGTATATCCAGGACTTCATGAGAAATTAATAGTACATTGTATTCCCTCCTTATGTATCTCCTTCCTAATTACCTAACAATGGTAATTAGTCCCAATTAACTAAATGACAAAAATTTAAAACAAAAAAAAATTTTTGTCATTTTCTTAATTGGGACTAATTACCATCATTAGGTAATTAGGGAGGAGGTATATAAGGAGGGAATACAATGTACTATTCATTTCTGATGAAGTCCTAGATATACTAGGATGAAAACATGGTGTTTTTGCAACGTTAAAAAAAACAGACTTTTTTTGCTCCTTTCTACGCTGTGTTGGTGGCTTCGTTTCGCTGGTTCCTAGGTGCTTAATGACAGATAAAAGGCTAATCTCTTCTAGTACATGTTGCTTGAAATCTTTGTTTGTAGAGAGGTATAGAGGTATTATTTTGAGCAGTTGTTCTGTGTTACTAATTAAGGGATGACCATAGCTGGCAGTTTTATTTCGTTCTGCTTGATTATATGTTTGAAAGATGTTGACCTAAAGTAGGTCAATAAAATTAAATGTTAAATGATGTTACCATGGTATTTTAATATAACAGCTTCATTAGTAGGCTTCAGCATTATGGAACGCTCACAGCAGCCAAACATCTGGAGTCCATTTGATCTCTGATTCTGCATGAAATGAGGGCAGGGGGGGGGGTAATTGCAAAGTTAGGGATGATAAACTGATTGTGTTATCAGTTTTGCTAGGCTGAGTCTTTTTATACCTTCACAGAACCTGAGCCCTCCTAGTCTCTCTATCAATTTTTCCAGGCCTTCAGACCACAGAACAGTGTCAGAAGCTCAGCTTTAGCAGTTCTACTAGGTCCACCCTTCTAGATTCTCACATTACTGTGTATGTTCCTTTGAATATTAAAGAGAAAGTCAGGGGGTGGTGGTGAGTTCATAGATGTCTTTGGTCTAATTGACACAGAAGACATCTAGCGGTTCTTGTAGCTGACAACTCTGGGTCCAAGGACTTCATTGCAGCTCTCACTGTGCTTGATAAGAAAGATTCATTCAAGTCGGTAGTCAGAAACTGGAACAATTCAGTTTTGGGTTTAATCATATATGGGTTCCTTTCAGAAGCTCGAAATACTGAAATCTCAAATTTCAGTATTCCGAGCCCAAGATGCCGAATCCATATAATAGTGAAAATTTAGAAGTGCGAAATTCAAAACCTCGAATACCGGAGGTTTTGAATTTTGCGCTTCTAAAGTTCCGCTATGGTTATGTATTCAGGTAAGTGTGTGTGTGTGTGTGTGTGTGTGTGTGTGTGTGTGTGTGTGTGTGTGTGTGTGTGTGTGTGTTAAGGAGTTTGGGTAGGGGCTGTGGTGTGTGTCAGTGTGTTTTGTTGCTGTGATGTGTGTGTGCGAAAAGAAAGTAGCTTATGTGGTGGTGTTATATGTGTGTTTGTATGTAGCGTGACTTGTGAGTGAGAATATGTAAGTCGGGGGGTGTGGGGGGCATAGTAGAGTGATTGTGTGTGTTTGTGTGGTGGATGGTGTGTGTGTGTGTGTGTGTGTGTGTGTGTGTGTGTGTGTGTGCGTGTGCGTGTGCGTGTGCGTGTGTGTGTGTGTGTGTGTGTGTGTGTGTGTGTGCATGTGCGTGTGTGTGTGTGTGTGTGTGTGTGTGTGTGTGTGTGTGTGTGTGTGTGTGTGTGCATGTATGTAATAAAACCACAAAATTCAAAACATCTGGTATTCGAGGTTTTGAATTTCGTGGTTTTTAGTTTTCGTTGTTTTGTGGATTCCACTTCTTGGGCTCGAGATACTGAAATTCAAGATTTCAGTATTTCGAGCTTCTGAAGTGAATCCACATATATATATATATATATATATATATATATATATATATATATATATATATATAAATATATATAGATATATATATATATATATATATGGTCATTCTCACAGAGAAAGATCTAAATTGACCTCTCCTGCCATTTGGAAGGCCCAACACATTAGTGTGGTGACAGTATGACCTGAGGCTCGGGAAACTAAAAGCTTCTGACAAATCTCTCATGTGAGATCAAAGGCACTCAGATATTTGGCTCAACATTATGCTGGACAAACCTAATTCCTTGAGGAACAAACCCTTAAAAGTGAACCCACTAAAGGTTAAATTTTGTTGGGCTTTCAACAATGGGAAATATTCATAGGATCATAGGAGGTTACTAAGCTAATGACCCTAGGGCCTTTTCAAGCCTAGCCAAATTTTACCCTTATTTCCAAGATGGTCTACTTGTATGCTCTTTCTTCTATGTTCTTTTTGCCAGAAGGGCCATCCTGCAGTTTGATGTTAGTCAAAATCAGGTCAACCCACTTCAAACCTCAACACTCCCTTAAATGATAAAGGTTCCAATCAGAGTCAGAATAACCAGGTCAGGGCACAAACTTTTTTTGTTGTCAAATATTCCATCTTTTATGGGATCATCTACATCATCAAGCCAGCTCATTCCCTGATCAGAGTAGATAAATGTGCCTCTCTAATTTCAGACTATCCTGAAAAGAAAGCTGGATCCTTTTCAGTCAGACCTTTTCTTCAGGTTTTTCTATTTGGTCTTCTGTGCTTTTGAATTCCACACTAGTCAAGAACATTTCATTTATCAATGGCAATGGGTATGAGGCTTTTAATCTTATCAAGAAAGAAATGTTAAAGGGTAGAATTATTGACACCTTTTCTCACTTCCATGGCCTTGTTATTAAATATTGCTTATAGGATTAGTCACAAAGAAAAAAGAATGGGAATTCTGTTTAATTCAACATCTCTCTCACCAAGCTGGCAACTCTGCAAACGATTTTATTGACAAACAACTATCCAAAGTCTGCTATTCATTTCTTGATCAGGCCATGCAAGCTATTAAGGGATTTTCATACCAATAACTGTGCAAACTCAAAAAAACTTCTTAAATCACACCTTCTCGCCAAATGGCTATGCAGCTGCAATGACCCATCTTAAATCCTCACTACACAGCAGCGGTACTGCTTCCTTAAGCCTCTTATGTGTAAGTGATGTGCTCAACATTGCTCATTCACATGAACTTCTTGTGAATGCTACTAATGTGTGCATTAAATGATCTTTGTAAATATTGTATATGTTTTACGTTTTCTTTTTCTTTTTGATGCTTTAATGCTATGCTCACAATGGAACTGACTTTTAATGTATCTCCTGTGTTTTAATATAGTTCTATTCAACTTTGTTTTAACTTTTGTAGTATGTTGTCAACTGATGCCTACATTTTAAACTCTGTAACATCTAACTATTACTACTAAATGCTGTAACGATTGTAATGTGTGGAGATTTTTTCCCCGGGCTTCTGCTGAAAATGGACACCAGTTGTCCAGTTGGACTCTCCCAGTAAACAAATGTCAAATAAATAAATAAAATAAAACTAGATATTCAGTCTTATGTATGCTTTATTCCCATGTCAGAAGATGACTAGTCATTGTTAGGCTTTCAATTTGATGATAATTTCTTTTTCAACCCAGCCATTACCATGGATTGCTCTCTGGCTAATGCAATTTTTGAGATCTTTAATTCCACTCTCCACTTGTGTTGGCAAGAAAGGCCCCAAAACAAATTGTCATGTATTACCTGGATGATTTCATAATAATAGGAGAATGTATGGCTGGGACCCAGAAGGACATGACAATCCTTGAGTTCCATTGACAGAAGAGAAGCCAGAAGAGTCCTCTCGACCTATAACATTTTTAGGGGTTCTTGTTGATGTTCCATCATCCACTTTCAAGCTTCCTGCTGACAAACTATTGCAGGTCAGGACTTCAGTTACCAAATTTGTGGGTGCAAGTAAAGTGCATATTGAGGAGGTCATACAATTACACAGGTTATTAAATTTTGCTTGCAGAGCTATTGCCCTTGGCAAGACTTTCTTTAGATCCCTATCCAACCTAATGAAAGGAGAGAAACCAAAATACTATTAGGTAAGGCTTTCAAGCAGACTCAAGTAAAACTTCTGGCTTTGGAACATATTCCTACTGAAATAAGGTGTGGTCACTTTCTGGCAGAAATCTTGGATTTTCTCAGTTGAATTACAACTTTTCACTGATGCAGCAACAGGAATTGGTATAGGTGGTTGTTTCTAAGGGAGGCGGTTCACTGAAAAATGGCCCACTTTTAGGCCAGAGGAGAAGAAAAACATATCACCTTTTTAGAAATCCTTTCCCCATTTGGGTAACCACTCTATTTTGGAAAGGCTATTTTGCTAACAGGAAGGTTTCCTTTTACTCTGATAACTTGACAGCATTTCAAGCCTTTGACAAGAAGTCATCCAAATCTAGATGGGTTCATTCTGTGATTAGGTTACTAGTCCTGCTGAGTTTAGAGATTAATTTAAGTTTATCTAGTTATCATTTTGTATTGAAGGATAATGACATAGCTGACAGCTTATCCCACTTTCAGGATTACAGGTTACACAAGCTGACTCCAGATGCAGCTCCACAGGAGGCACCCATTACTTCAGAATTTTGGCTAATTGGGGAAGATTAGCCTTGTTGTTTTTATCAATGTCATGGACTCCAAATACCAGAAAGGTTTATTCCTCCTCCCTATGAGCCTTGTTTCTTTTACCAAAACCTATCACAACTTCTCAGGCACCGGGTTAGCTAAATTCATAGGTGTTCCCGATTATTCAAGCCACAGAATTACAAGCTTATTTGCTTGCAGAGGTTGTGAGAATACCAGAAGCCCTGTCCAGGACTCCAAGAAACCTATTGGCCCTCACCTTTTAGACCATATTATCAAGACCCTTTATTACTCAACTGTTGATTTTTAATCATTTATTCTATGGGCCAGCATTTTTTTTTTGGTTATGTGTGGGTGCCTTTAAGTCAGCATGCTGCTTTATCCCTTGTCTTCAGATGATATTTTTAGTCATAGGGACCTGTTTTTAAATTGGTTTGGGAAGTACAAAGCAGATACATCTGACAAGGGTCGACAAATTCAACTAAATAAGGTTAAGTCTTATGTCACTTGTCCACTCCATTGGGCCTCTGCTTTGCAAAAGTTAGCACTCCACACCCCTTTATCTGGACCCATTTTTGTCATAATTCTGGCCATCTGTTTATTCTAATAGATGTCAATAAAACATCTGAATCCAGTATTTGTCATAATTCTGGCCATCCTGTTACTCTAATAGATGTCAATAAACCCTGAAAAAAGCATTGGTATGTTCAGGCATTTTCACTCTGGAATATTCTTCTCTCTAATTCAACATAGGATGTGCCTCTAATTTGGCTAGAGAGGGACATTCGACCAAAGTCCTATAGAGGTCAGGGAGGTGGTTATCTGAAGCCTATCTTTCCTGCATCGGGTTATAAATTATTAATTTGTAATGCAGGAGAAAAGGTACTTTGGATTTTGAGTCAATTATTTGTATAAAGAGCAGGTTGCAAGCAGCGATACTACCTGCCGAGTGGACTGGTTTCTTGAATCAGGCCCTCTGCGTAATACCCTGGGCTGGCTTTCCAGGATCGTCTTGGTTCCAGCTTTGAGACATCTGGCAACAACTAACAGTTAAATCAGTTGCCATCTACTGTGATCTTTCATCTGGGAGGCAACAAACTAACCAAGGTTCCAAAATAGATTTTGGCAGCCTGAATTATGTTTGACTTCCACAGGAATCACACTCTCTATCCAAAGACTGTTTAATTCTAGTCCGCTATCCTACCCAAGTTGGTTTGGATGAGTACCATAAAAAGTTCAGAAGGGGAAATATCCAGAAGATTCATTTACCACTGGGTGCCCTGGGTAGCCTGAGGCATTGGTTATCTGTATATAAAATAAAACAACTTAGCAAGGCAGACTGAGACTTGCATGGTGCAGATGGTATTCACATGAATGAGATGGGCCAAAATGTATTCAATTTATAGTTAACCATGTCTGTTAATGATTATTTTACTAGACCAGCTAATACTCTGTTTTGTAAGTTAAGTCTGTTATCTTTGTTGAGGCAATAGTTATCTTGAGGCCTTATTGTGGGGGAATGGCAGTCAACACCTATCACATTTGCCCTTACCACAAACCAATACCAAAATTCAGTTCATCAGAGTTTCGTATTGCTCTCCTCAAAATAAGCAATTATAAACAAGTATGTATTACTGTCCTTTACATCCCTCAAGGGTATGTCATGGATGGGCTGAGAGTTGAGCCCTAAGTTCTTCGTTTTATGTCATGTCTGATCGAGCTTCAAGTTATGCACCTTGACTCTAAATGGTAGCCTGAACTGGGCTTATAATGCCAACTAGCAGGTGATTACAGCAAATTTGTATCTGCTTAATGCTCAAGTTTATGTTCATTGTTGGGCATTGTTATCCTTAGGTTGCTTTATGTATGGATAAAATGGCCGCTAAGGCAACACTGGATTGTTGGGGACAATACATATTATTATAACAGCAGCATAAGAACAGATTATTACAATCCATCAACACTGCAGCACTGGAATATGAAACACTAATATATCATGCAGATATTAAACATTCAGAAACCTGAATCCATATATAAAACCAAAGCTTTGAGCACCAAACATTAAATTAATCCAACTTTAAGAATCATCTTTGTATGAATGCCATCCTCCATCAATACTACTCACTTCCACCACTGCAGTCTGGGAAGTCTAAACACTGTTATCAGTAAAAAACTATGACCTATGTCTCACTTTGCTCAAATATCCTGAATAGTACATCTAAGATTTTTTTTTCATCCTCAATCTGTTTTCCATCTTTTTTGTCACGATGCATTCCTTATTTTGCTTACATCTGTTTATAGGGTCTTAGGTGAATAGTAGAATATTAATTCCTTAGGTCACATTTTAAACCTAGTCATTATTCCCATTTGCCACCCACCTGTGTTATCCCATAGGTGTTCAACAATCCTTGCCATGGCTATTTTAAGCACTTCTCATTTGCAGTGGATTATTTTATTTTGGTCCTGCCTTCATAGTATTAGGGGTCCCTACTGTAAAGGCAAGACATTTTAGCATTTCTTCTGTCTGTTAGGGGTTAATCAGGGATCAATTCCTGCAGTAAATTCCTATTTCCCATCCACTGGTCCAAATTAAACTTAAATAAAGTCATGGAAGAGCTTTGTTTTATCTATATGGGGAGTCTATTCCATAGCAGTGTTATCTTCTGAGACATGTATCTGTCCCTGCAGACCATTGTGTTTATTTTGCAGATGAGTTTAAGGTCTCCGGACTGTGTATTTTTAACATTATTTGACTTGTGGATGTACAGTAGGCCCATTAGTGCTGTGATTGCAGATGCTTTCTAAGTCAGGTATAGATCACCTTTTAGTAGTGTGTATGAGACCAAGTATATGGACAGGGCTTTGAGGCAATCTATGTAAAACATATGCCTTACGCCCACTACACTTTTTTGTAAGGAGCCTCTGTGGGTGCTCCAATTGAGGCAACTTCCTGAGCAATTACATATCAAAGACTTCATACTCTATGATGGGCCTAATGAGAGCTATGTAAAGTGGGAGAATGACCCTCTGAGCCTAGATGCTATGCCTTTATTTATAAGCTGCTGAATTTAGAAGGACTTCCTCACAACAGTGGACACATGGTTGAAAGCTCGGTCACTGTCAAGTTAAACGCTTAAATCCCTGACTGCTGGGTCTAATCTTATGAGCTTATCATCAATGTGATAATTCCCAAGGGGTAGTTGATTTTCCAAGGTAAACATAAATGCATTTTGGCATTTACTTTTAGTCCATGGCTTTAACATCCGTTTTTTTTTTTTTTTTTGCTTGGGACAAGCCCTCTTGTAAGATTATTGAGTCACTGAGGGACTCAGTGACTACTCCCAGCTTGCAGTCATCTGCAAACTTGGTCAACCATAGGCCCTTGACTGTTGCTTTGACTTCTGAGAACTCCTTGTTAAGGGGCTACTATTGCACATATCCTCATTACAGATGCATGCAAGTATGTATTTCTAGCTGCTCTATCACTGTCTATCTATCTGTATAGATAGATGGATAGATAGATATCTATATGTGTGGTTATACTTAAGCTTTTCAAAAATACATAATAAGGTCTGCTTTTTTATGGTTTAGTAAAGTGTGAAACGTGAATGCACAGAAGATTAACTTACTTGCGTGAACAGTAGGAATATCAAAAGTAGTTCTGACTGCATGTGCATATTTTTGTAGCAGTGGTGTTATAGTGCTATGTTGCAGCTGTATTAGTTGATGGGATACAACTTTTGTGGGTAGTGTACTTGTTAGCTAGGAGTCACTGCTAGTTTGATTTGTAAGTATGTGATGACAGTAATTCCTTTATTTTAGGGAGATTTCTCTGTTTTTCAAGTTGACTTGAGCATGGAGTTAGTATACTTAAGTCTGGTGTGTATGTGTGTGTGGTGGCTTTCTACATAGGGATGTAGGAGGGTTTGTCCCCCTGAAAAAATATTTTGTTTGGTTTATTTATAACTAAGGCTTTGCTAGTACTCTCAGTATTTTGTTTTTCAATTGTCTGGGCTGTCAGTGTTATGTATATTCACCCTTTTAACATTCAGTCTATTTGTATGTCAGCCTTTGCTGATATGCAAACACACACACGCACATAACCACACATGCACACATAAGTATTGTCTAGATTTGTAGTAACAGAAACGGTATATGTTGAAGATAAGTTTTATATGTAAGGGATAAATGAAAAGCAATATGATCTTGCTAAAACTGAGAGAAACAGAAAAAGAAATACAGTCACTTTTTTATATGAGATGCAGTCAAGGTACTGAAGCATTAAGAACGATTTTCCAGTTTCCACAGAGCACTGCCTGGTTAAGTGCTTTGCACAGCGTCACACAATAAAAACTTGAGACTGAGGAATTCAAATCATAGACTACAGGAAACAGCATGTTAACAGCACTTAACCTTCCTCTAAATTGCTGAAAGACATTTCATCTACCAAAGCTAAAAATTATACTGCTTTTTGCTGAACAGCTGCAAGATTCTTCTCAGCCAGAGTTTTCCCTTCTCCTTTTCTAATTGATTTTCTGTTACTTTACCCAAATATCTTCTTTTTTTGGCATACAGGCTATGGTTACAAGTCAGTAACTGAATTTTATCCAGTTTGATTGCTTTAGGCTTTTTTTACAATTGTCATTTTCATGCTTGAAGAGCTTTATAAACGTGTTGATCAGTGTGCAGCCATCTGTGGTAAGAGCCAGGCCATTTATTCCATTTTTGCAAGTGTTCTTCTGTAATGCCAATCCATATATAAGTTATTTCAAAGTTCAGTGACTTCAATTCAGTAGACAGGCTTATTATTTCTTCTAAAGCTTGCCAGAAAATTAGACGTATTTGCAAGTATCAGCTGTTCCTTTTTCTGGGATTTATCCAATAGTGTCTGTCACACACACACACACACACACACACACACACACACACACACACACATGCACACACTGGTAAATTATTTTGGCTTCTTCTGTGGGATTATAACTTCTCTTCTTTTCCCATGTTTCTAGGATACCTATTCAACTTTCTATTGCAAGAACACCATCTAAACCTTCAATTGTAGGGACAGCTTCCATCATATACATGTCCTCAGAGACTTCATTTCAGACACACTCTAATCCCAGAGGTCAAGAAATCTACTTCCTCAAGAAGAAGTAGGTCTCATACACCTATAGAGACACCTGATACCTATTAACTGTTGTACTGATTATCTAGACAGCCTGCCTGCCTGTAGTCAGTGTTGTGTTTCCCTGGCTCAGCAGTCAGTATGCTGCATGCCCACTCCAGCACAAAACCACTGGTTTTATCCCTACTGGATGCAATTTATGTCTGAGCAAATCCATCTTTGTTTACCTGACTACTCATAGGAAAGTGGAGGATCTTGAATTTAATGGGTTGATGGAATAAAGACTATCTGGACAGTTTATGGTGCAATCTTCCTGTCAGTATAGATATTGCAGAGTGGCTTGACCAATAATTAACACAGTTCCTACCTAATAAATAGTACTTGAGGGTGGTGAAAGACCATTTTCGGACAGTGATATCTCTTTCAGTAGCTGATTAATGTCTCCCAGCATTGCTAACTTTCCTATTTACATTACAGATATCATCTGTTCTAAAGTCTGAGACAAGCCTACACATATGCATATTTCAGATGTGAACGTGTGCACTAGGGTTAGCTTGGAAAATTCATGAGCTATTATTACTGGATCTGTGTACAACACAGTCTTTAGATGCCTAAAGTGTGCTTTGTTTCACCTGCAAATAATATAATTTCTTAATTCAAAATATGGGCAGCATGTAGGATTGTTTTGTTCCTTTGTTTCAGCATCTAGCCTTATTATATTATTTGTAGCTCTACTTAGCTTATCTCCCTAATGAGCCTTACTAAAATTGGCTCATTGAAGACTCTATTGCAGTTCAAGTTAAGGACTAATCTTCAAGTTAAGGGTTAATTACACAGCATAAACAGTATTATTTCCTTGATGAAATCGGGAATAAGAGAAAACTGAAACAGTCACATAGTATATTTCAGTAAGTGCTATGGAAAACTATATATGTTATTTCAAAATTCAGTAGGCTCTACTCAGAATACCAGCTTAGAAAACATTTATTTTCAAAGTTCAAGAGAAAACAAACAGTAATTATAATTAATAATCATTCTTCATCAGCCTTTACTCAACAGTCTCTCCACATGGGCTAGGCAACTTATTTTGGTTACTTCTGACATTTACTGACATATTCCCAACTTCCATTCACAAGGAAAACCTTCCAAACTTATATCCTAGAGATATCCCTGGAGATTAAGTTTCAGACACAGTCTTCACCCTGAGGTCAGGACATCTACTTTCTCAAGAACTGGTGTCCCTTGTATACCTGTAATGACTGGTACCATTAATTGTTATGGATATAGGTTACCTGCCTGTTTCAGACTCCTGCTTGAGTAATACTTTCTGACACACTCTGTTGCAGTCATATGCTCCTTAGATCAGCAGTCACTATGCCATCTGACCACAATGTGTATAAACAGACACACACACACACACACACACACACACACACACACACACACACACACATGCATATCTCTCCCTGCCTCTTGAAATATATAGATATATGTGCGTGTGTGTGTGTGTGTGTGTGTGTGTGTGTGTGTGTGTGTGTGTGTGTGTGTGTGTGTCTATGTATGTAACCAGATATATCCACTACAAGAACTAGAAGATACCACAAGGCATTTTCCTTAAATTGGCACCTGCATAACTTTAAGGAAAATCAGTAAAGATATTTTGTTTGCTGAGTGTCAAGCCCAGTCTTGGGACCCCCCTCCAATTATATATGATAACTCCATGGCCACTGTACTATCAAAGAAAATGGAAGACATCCAGTAAGAGAGAAATATGGCTTCACAGAACAGCTATCTGGCAACAGTGTCAACAAAATCTACAAAGTGAGTTATGAGATGAGTGAAGGATAGGTATTGTATGTTTGTGTGCATGTTTTTGTATTTTAGTATTAGAGTCAGGATTAGGTTAAGGGATAGATATGTTGTTTGTATGTGTTTATGTATGCTTGTGTGTCCAAGTGTGTCTTGTTTAGTGGCAGTGCTAGGGAAAGATTTTTATGAAGGTTAAGTGTAGGGTTAGGGTTGAAGGAAGGGGCAGAGTTAAAGTTAGGGTTAGCACCCATTATTAAGGCAGTACAGGGAGCTGTGGTGAGGCAAACTGCAATACTATTTAAAAATTTACAGAGTGAAAAATACATCATAAACATTCCTGAGAGTTACAATGGATCCCTATTGAAATGTTGGCAAGTGCCAAAAAGTTGAAAAAAAAAAAAGACGGAAAACACAGAGCAGTGAATCTCAAAAATCACTCTTCTCCTCCAAACTTCTTTTTTGCAGCCTTGCAACCCCAAACTTATATATACCAACTTTGAGATCACAAAACAGTGGAGAAAAGTGAATATTCTAAGAAATGGCATCTCAAACTTACTATATGTATGTCCAGGCTTTTGCTATTCAGTCTATGTATTTCAGGACTCGCCTCACCCTAGCCATTATAACTGTAAAAATGTCCTGAAGACTACCTTTAGATCAACTGTCATTATATTACTTTTTGAGAGCACTTGTTATTTGATAAAGAGATACACGACTAGAAAGGAGCCCATGTGCAGATATTACATAATATGCTACAATCCTATAAACTGGGTTAAATATTTTGTTCCCTTATGGCAATACTTAATTTCTATTTGAGAAAAGTTTAATTTGCAGATTAATCTACATATTCTTTATGAGCTTCCACACACTGATCAAGAGGCATCAGTAAGTGAATAAGTGATTTATGTTTGTTGGAAGTGTTTTTTTTTTCCCAAGTGGTACCTCTGAATTTTCTTTCGTAAATGGTATTGCAAAGTAATTCTTACAAGTAGATTCTTTTTTTGTATGGATTATCCATCATTCACACTAAGTAGTGAACATAGGGCACTTTATTTATTATTTATTTAACATTTGTTTACCAGGAAAGTCTGAATGAGTCAAGAACCCATTTTCAGAGGTGGCCTGGGGAGAAAAGCTTCAACTGAGACATGACATCTAAGACATTATATATGAAAAAGACAATTGCAAGAAATAAACAAGACAATAGCAATATTAAAGCACACATTCAATAAGTAATGACTACTAAATAAGTACAGAGAGGTAAATACAATAATAAAATATGACCTATATAGGCAATACTAAATAAAAGTAATGTGGTAGATTACAACTTTTTTTTTAATCAGGTAGGAATAAGTAAAGAGTGAGGGTCAGGCAGAGGGTCAGAATATTAGAAGCAAGCATATGCTTAGAAGAATTGTGCTGTGGGATGGGAATAGTTAAGGGTGCAGAAATACATAAAGTTTCTTAGTTCGATATGGTAATGGTTACTGGATGAAATTCATGGTCTAGGGATCTCCAGATGTAGAAAGGAAAGGCTCTAGAGAGTGGATGGAGTTCACCTGTTAGGGAAGTAGCAGCAGCAGCAGGTCTGATTACAAAGAATTTCTTTTTAGGGTGTGTTTGAAGTTGTTAAAGCACTCAATGGTAGTAATGTCTGTTGGCAGAGAGTTACAGAGCTTGGCGGTAGCATGAGAGTATAGGCGCTGTCCAGCTGTTTTGTTTGGAATGTATAAAGTTAGCAGTTGTTTGCTTTCAGAGCAGAGGGGTCTGGTAGTGATGTAGAGTTTTAGGACAGATTTGAGGGCTGGGCAACAATCAGCTTTATATATCATTTTATGTGTAGAAGACAGCTGAACTAGGTTTAGGTGGTATGCGAGTTTGAACCAGTTTAGTTTGTTCAGAGCTAGGCAGTGATGGGAATGGTAGGAGTAGCATGTGGCAAATTTGGCAATTTTATGGTAGCAGAATTGGAGCTTGTTTTTAAGAGAAGATTGTAAATTGGTGTATAAGGGGGCTGCATATAAAAGAGAGGGAAGCAAATATGTGCTGGCGAGGGTTTTTCTAGTGGAGTTTTACAAAGAAAGTTTTTTGTCTATAGAGTGTTCCTAGCTTGATGT
Organism: Protopterus annectens; assembly: GCF_019279795.1. Lineage (NCBI taxonomy): Eukaryota > Metazoa > Chordata > Ceratodontiformes > Protopteridae > Protopterus > Protopterus annectens. The sequence continues at coordinate 1,754,671,546 of NC_056737.1, read as the reverse complement.
GTGTTTTTTAATGCTATTGCAGATAAGGTGTTCTAAAGTTAGCTTGTTGTCTATGGTAACGCATAGTAGCTTAGCTGTGGGAACTGTTTCAATTTCTGTGTTATCCTGAGAGAATATTTTAAAGTCAGATGAGACTGGTTTTGCCGAGAAAAACAAGAGCTTTGTTTTTTTAGGTGTAGATGGACTTCTCTCAGCTATGTCTCTGTTGAGGTGAAGGTGGTTTGGGTGAGTTGTTGGAGATGTATGTTATTTGAGAAGGAAATTATGGTAGTGTCATCTGCATATTGGATAATGGAGCTAAGGGATGATGAGGTGTGAAGGTTTTTGGTGAAAACATTGAAGAGTAAGGGTCCAAGTATGGACACTTGCAGTACTCCAGTTGTGTTGGTCTGATATTGGGATAGTTTATTTTGCCATTTAGTGCATTGTTAGTGGCTGGTTAGGTAGCTTACAAATCATTGGAGGGATGGTGGGGTTTAATAAAAACTATACAAAAACAATACAGTCAACTGTACTTACTGAACAATCAGTAAAATTGAAACAAAATCAGAAAAAAATCACCAGAAATTAACAGAACAGAACAGAACCATACATTTCATTAAAAGACAAAGTCATCAAAAATTAAAAAAAATAAGCAAGTACTATGGCATTGAGCAATAAAGGCCTGAATATGGCCCATGATAATTGGGACTGAATAGCACTGAAGGTGCCTGAAGTACTTGCAGCAAAACTAGACATGTTTGCACTGGGGAAGAGGGCATATACTTTGTCACACCCAGTGGTCAATCCCTAGAGGAAGCTGGGGATGCACAAATGGGTTATTGTCTTAAGGGGATGTGATTACCTTTGCAGACTCAGGAAAGTAAGCCAGCATGTCCCATTCTATGTCCAGTAATGTAAATCTATGAATGCACAGTGGGGAAACGGAAATTAGGGCATATAAAATATACTTTTTAGCTGTAATGTGACACTGCCACAGACTATTCAATCATATAACCAACTCTGAGCATGAGTCACACTCAGTCCAGGGGAGGCAGAAGAGCTCTCTATATCTCATGGATGAGGGGAGTTTCTAATCACAGCAAATAGTCAGCTGTAAGAAGATAAACAAATCATTGAACAGAGCCATTCACATAACCACATTTCTCGTACAAGTCAAAGAATAGTGTATGCCAATATTGGATGCAGTATTTCATGTGCCAAAAAGTCCTAAAAGTAGCTCTAAAGATGACAATAACTAGAACTCATCCTTAATACTAAACACCTAAAACATCATCATAGGCTTTAATAAATAAAAAAAAAATCCAAACAATTATTCTAAGCCTATATATAATTCTCAGTTTAACCTGGAACATTACCCTAATTTTATTGTTATAATCAAACTCTTACTCATGATGCGCAGTAACCCCCAATCTTAATCAGCTCCAGCCTAGGTTTCACTTCTAACCATTAAGTCATTAATGCTTGACAAAATACAAGAAAGGCCCTTCAACTAAGTAGTCTTTCATACACTATATAATTCATCCAAAGCTAATTTGAGTAAATAATCCTGAAGGAATAACTCTCTTAACTGAAAGGTTCATGACAAAATATGATCCCTGTGGTCATAAATAAACATCAATTTAAACTACAATGATTTGTACTTATAGTGTTAGAAAAAATGTAAACAGAAAACTGAAAAATGCAAACTCACCATTACTTTCTAGTAATATATGATGTTTACAAGGTCTGTATCAGAGGGAAGTCTCAGTCAGACAGATTAGAAAGCAACTGGATTTCTAATATGGGCAAAACTGGGACTGGAATTAAAAAGGTAACATTGTTGACATACACCTCTTATCTGTGTGTGTGTGCGTGTGTGTGTGTGTGTGTGTGTGTGTGTGTGTGTGTGTGTGTGTGTGTGTGTGTGTGTACATATACTCACACACACACACACACACACACACATATATATATATGTATGTATCTCTCTCTATATAAGTAGATCGATATAGCAATAAAGATATAGATATAAATACGCACACAGTTATAGATAAAATAGCTTACTAAACAGGAAGCAGCAAGTGAAAACAAATTCATAATCATCTGTATCACTATATAGGATATTAAAAGTCAACGTTTGCAGTACAGATTGAAGTAAAGTAGCAAATTCTTGATTGTATAAGAATGCTACATTCATTCAGTTTCTGTGACATTCAGTGTGTGGGGTCATTTAGTGCTGTGCTTTTTGCTTGCCAAAAATCATATGAAGAGAACAAATAATTTTGAAAATAAATGAGTAAAAGAAAAATGTAGTGTCACAGAATATTTGCCAGTGGTTTCATTTGTCTTTTCAGCTTTTTCCGGTTAGGGGTCACCACAGCGGAACTCTGGTCCGCTAATGATTGGCAGTAGATTTTTTATGGTGCCGAGTTGCCAGCCCGATGCCCAACCTTCAGCGAAGGCGCGCCCATTTAAGCATTGTCTTTGGGAAGCCACTCGAACATGGGGAGGACATGCAGACTCCACACAGAAGGCACTCCAGCCATGAATTGAACAGGAGAACCTCTTGCTGTGAGGCAACAACGCTACCGCTGTACCACCATGGCTTCTAGAATTTTTGCCAGTGGAAATACTGATTGAGTTCTTATTCAGATCAGATCTGCAAGGCAGAAAATCCCACAGGAATGCAACTAGATATATTGCCTCTATCTGTCTCATATGAAATATCTTTCTTCTTTTCAATGAAAAGCTTTTGCTCAGTTTAAACGTTAGCATCATTTTAGTGGTCAACAAATGTCTAAGCCTTAATGTTGTTTACAAGTAAATGCTTTTAAGCTCAATTTTCTTTTGCATATGAGTGGCTTTTTATATACTTCTTTCAGAAATCTGACTGATGAGCTACATTTCTGCTTTTGCCCATATGGACAAAAGAGCTATACTGAAAGATACCAATGATTTGCATGCACTTTGAAGAGGGTGAGGAAAGACAATACCAAACACCCGAGGACATACACAGGCACACATGTGGACACATAGAAAGGACATAATGAAAATACTGAACTTCAAAGAGAAAGTGTACATTTCAAGGTCCTTTTTGGCTATGCACAAAAATGTTTGAAATCCTAAGAAGAGAATTCTTTATTTTATTTATTGATATTTGATTACAGGGAAGGCTTGACTGGGTAAGAGCCTATTTTCAATGGAGGCCTTAAGAAAAAAAGCTCCAAAGTACTGTAAACAATTTATAGAACAATAGTTTTGCAGTCTTCAAAAATAATACAAAAAAACATCTATAGTTTAAATAGTTGTATTAAATTAGACATAATATGAAAACATTGGTTATGAATAGATACAAGGTATATGACAATGATTTAATATTTAGACACATTTTAGCAAGTTTATTGAAAAATTAAATTAAGTTAGTATAATACAAACAAGAATTGCAATATGAAGTGAGAGAAAAGCAGGCATATGATATATTTAGAGGGAATGCCAGGAGAGAGAAACTTATAGAACTAAGAAAGTGTGAAGAAGGGAGAGTAAGGAGGTGTATGGTATGAACAGGTACTTGTTCACATTTAGAGATATAGTTTATCTTGTCGGAAAGCTTTTGGCTAGGAAGTCTTTCAGAATGGTTTTGAAGGCTGGCAGGGAGGGTATTGACCTGATGGTTGTAGCTAAGGAGTTCCAGGCTTTAGCAGCACGGTACAAATATAGACAGTGTCAAGCAGATTTGATAGATTTGTGGGCAGTCAGGAGTTTTTGGTCACTGAATCATAATGACCGATTGGGACATAATTGTGTAGAATGTTATTTAGTGCAAGACAACCAGATGGATGCTGGTTAAATTTATAGGTGGTAAGAAGCTATATATATGTTAGCCGATGGGATACTTATACCCAATTTAAGCTTTTTAGTGCTATATATATAGTAGCTCAAAAAGGGGTATTTGCTGCAAATTTAAAAGTTTGTTAATGCATTCTTCTAGTTTTGATTTTTGTGTTGCCTTAACATTAATAAGGACGAGAGTTCCACAAGGAAGTGTGGAGAAGAGATAAGTAATGGCAAGGCCTGGGTGAAAAAGTTTTTGGCACTGTAAAGCATCCCTAGTTTTTGCTGTGTTTTTGTTATGCAATTTTGTATATTCAGGTCAGATTGCAGATTATCATCCACTATCATCCCTAATAGGTTACAATGTGAACTGACTTCAATGTCTGTATCATCAGGCGAGAGGACTTTAAATTTTCTGGCAGATTTAGTAAATTCTACACGGTCTGCTAACACCATGTGCATGGTGTGTAGAGCAGAAAAATGACAGTAAACACTCTGACATGCTAATTACAGCATAAGCAGCTGGATTGTATGCTTCAAACCAGCAATGTAAAAACACTGGATACTGGGAGAACACCAGCTGGACTGTCAGCCAAACATGAATAGTTTATTAAATCACTATAAAAGGCATACAAGTGTAAACAAATAAAATCTGTGGACCTATTAATATATTCTATGAATTCCTCTAATTTATCTTCAGTATCCATCCAAAAGAAACACAAGTCATCCAAATATCTCTTATATAGGCACCAGCAGTCTTTGTAAGCTGAATTATATATAAATTTTCTTTCCCAAGTATTTAACACTATATTAGCATAACTAGGGGTGCAACAAGCGCCCCTTGCTACTCCCTGCTCTTGCTTGAAAAATTCATCTTCAAAAATAATAAAATTATTTTTAAGTACTATTTCCATAAATTCCATAATAATTTTAATATCATTAGGTAAAAACATGGGCAATACTAGGGCTTTTTCAAACAGGTCTAGCCCTATAGTATGTGGTATGACCGAAAATAAATCAGTAATATCTACAATCAGAAATATAATATTATCCTGGAAAAGATTTTGATCAATGTTTCTCAACTATGTGAAACGTTGAGTAAATCTAAAGCTTATCCTAATCTATCTTACAAAGAAAGACAAATACTCAAGGAACTGAGCCACAACAAAAATGTAAGAGTCTCTAAGCCAGACAAAGGTGGAGGTATGATAATTATGGACAGTATTTTGTAGCTTTATTAGGAAAAAAACAAGGCGCGTATCACAAAAGATGAATGATAAAAATATAAACTTTAACAAAACTTTAATAAAAATCCACAGACATCTCAAAAACAGGACAAGTGCTTTCAGCATAATGCCTTCTTCAGATCCTGATTATTCAGTACTGAATGTCTTAGTTTTAAAATCCTAACTTCCGATCATTAATCCAAACTTTGGGTCAGTTGATTCATTCGTAAAAACAGTAAGAGACAGTATTCCATGATCCAACCAATGACAGATCACTAAAATATAGAAGTCTGTGTTTTGACCAATAAAATAATTCCTCAGTCACTTCCTATATACTGCCTTTCAATCGAAACACAATTCTTCTCCCTGGGATATCTAGCCAATGGCGTGCATACAAACTCTACACACCTCTTTGCCATCCTTTCATAAGCAGATGCCTTTCCCCATATCCAATGAACAGCCTCTTATTGCTCAGTCTCTTGCTAGTCAATGCTTTTTCCATATCAAATGGACAGCCTGTTACAGTTCAATCTCTTGATATTCACTGCTTTCAAGAAAAACACACTTTTACTAAGATGCTAAGCAACAGCTATTGTTATAATTCAGACATTGTAATAATTCATAAACTCTTCTGTGCTGATCTCTCAGTTTTACTATTGTAAACCCATGCTTAGAGATTATTTCAAAGATATCGACTTCCAGCATCTCTTTAACCTTCCAAACTAGAGGCATTTGGTTTTGCCACTTTCAAAATACTGCCTCCTTAGCCATATACAGTCATTTTGATGAGAACATCATAATTCAAAGTTTATTTTCTTGTTGTTATTATTAAGAGAAACAGGAAACAACTGAGACTTTCGGCTACTAATCAACTAGCCAATAAAAATAGCTGATAAAAACGGCAAATTTATATCTTAGCCAATAGAGATTTACTCATTGTTCTTATACTGGGCTAAGAACAGGAAACAACTGAAACATTTAGATTGCTGACCAACTATCCAATGAAATCGCTGAAAAGCGGCAATATTCTTCTATCTTGGCCAATAGAGATTTACTCATTGTACGTATACTGGGCTGGAACTCCTCGCCAGTTGTTAAACATAATGGCAACATCTCTTTACCTCTATATTCCATATTACTCTTCTAAGAGATCTTGGGGTGTCAGAATGTAGGAACAGATGAATTATTCAACCTTTAGTTCTTCAATCCAATGAAAGGTCATTATGTCCGGCTTTTCACCATAACAACCAATAGAGATGAAACTTCCTATATTAGTGTCTTGTTGAAACTTTCAGCTTAACACCATGCCCGAGGATAATATGTCATATACCACTGTTCACTTTTTCTTTGCAAAATATATATATAAGCATGATGATCAAACAACATTATGCTGAGACATATAAAACTTTTGGCTACTAATCAGCTAGCCAATGAAATTTCTAAAAACACAGCAAATTTCTATCTGGGCCAATAGGGATATGCTCATTGCTCATATGTTATGATGAAGCTCCTTGCCAGTAATTATACTTAATAGCAGCATCTCTTTGCCTCTAAACTCCATATTGCTCCTCTTAATAAACTTCTTCTCTGTCTATTGTCGTACTGATACACACAGCTTAACACCATATCCAAGAACAGTGTATCTACCACCATTGCATCAAAACAATCATAAGTCACTATAGCTGCAGTTTTCTGCTATGCAAAGAGGATCTTTTGTTCCTGTTAGTATGTCACATAAAAATTCCCCAGCCAAAAATAGACTGGAAACAGTATCTTCCAACCTCTGTAACTCATAATTAATCAATATTATAGGAGTTATGATAAATCAACATGAAGCAATAGTCAAGTCACTCGACCAATAAGAGAAATAAAAAGGCAGCAAACCTCTGTTTCCACCAATAGGAAAGACACTTCCTATATAGGTTTGTAGCAGGAGCCTTCAAACAGGTACTATTATGCCCAATGGCTGTATATTCTGGTACCATTAGTAGACCATTCTAGCTTTTGCTAATTAGTCTTCTTCTATGCCATTAAGACCAGGTAAATTGTCAGCTCTTTAGTTCATAATCCATTTAGCCTCCTCTATTTCAGTTCTATTAACTAAATCACCTTCTCTTGTAGTAGGTTCTATTTTCGAGATAATCATGAATTTAAAGGAATGTGTGGTATTATCTTGAATATGAATAAATAAAACATTAGTCTCAATTTGATTCCTTATATCTGATTGGTGTTTGGTGATTTTTATTTGACATACTAACAGGAACAAAAGATCCTCTTTGCATAGCAGAAAACTGCCGCTATAGTGACTTACAATTGTTTTGATGCAATGGTGGGAAATACACTGTTCTTGGATATGGTGTTAAGCTGTGTGTCTCAGTACAACAATAGACAGAGAAGAAGATGTTTATAAAGAGGAGCAATATGGAGTTTAGAGGCAAAGAGATGCTGATATTATGTATAATTATTGGCAAGGAGCTTCAACATAACATACGAGAAGTGAGCATATCTCTATTGGCCCAGATAGAAATTTGCCATGTTTTTAGAAATTTCATTGGCTAGCTGATTAGCAGCCAGAAGTTTTATATGTCTCAGCATAATGTTGTTTGATCATCATGATTATATATATTTTGCAAAGAAAAAGTGAACAATGGTATATGATATATTATCCTCGGGCATGGTATTAAACTGAGAGTTTCAGTATGACACTAATATAGGAAGTTTCATCTCTATTGGTTGTTATGGTGAAAACACATTCATAATGACCTTTCACTGGATTGAAGAACTAAAGGTTGAATAATTCATCTGTTCCTACATTCTGACACCCCAAGATCTCTTAGAAGAGTAATATGGAATATAGAGGTAAAGAGATGTTATGGCGAAAAGCCATTCATAATGACCTTTCATTGGATTGAAGAACTAAAGGTTGAATAATTCATCTGTTCTTACATTCTGACACCCCAAGATCTCTTAAAAGAGTAATATGGAATATAGAGGTAAAGAGATGTTGCCATTATGTTTAACAACTGGCAAGGAGTTCCAGCCCAGTATATGAACAATGAGTAAATCTCTATTGGCTAAGATAGAAATTTGCCATTTTTTCAGCTATTATTATTGGCTAGTTGATTAGTAGCCGAAAGTCTCAGTTGTCTTCTGCTTTTCCCTTAATAATAACAACAAGAAAATAAACTTTGAATTATGATGTTCGCATCACTATGACTGTATATGGCTAAGGAGGCAGTATTTTGACAGTGGCAAAACAAAATGCCTCTAGATTGGAAGGTAAAGAGATGTCAAAAGTCGATATCTTTGAAATAATCTCTAAGCACTGGTGTACAATAGTAAAAATGAGAGATCAACACAGAAGAATTTATGAATTATTACTATGTATGAATTATATCCATAGCTGTTGCTTAGCATCTTAGTAAAAGTGTGTTTTTGTTGAAAAGCAGTGAATAGCAAGAGACTGAGCCGTAAGAGGCTGTCCATTGGATATGGAAAAAGCATTGACTAGCAAGAGACTGAGGTGTAAGAGGCTGTTCATTGGATACGGGGAAAAGCATATGCTTATGATAGGATGGCAAGGAGGTGTGTAGCATTTGTATGCACGCCATTGTCTAGACATCCCAGGGAGAAGAAGTGTTTTTCTATTGAAAGGCAGTTTTAGTGATCTGCCATTGGTTGGAACATGGAATACAGTCTCTTACTGTTTTTACAAATGAATCATCTGACCCAAAGTTTGGACTAAGGATTGGAAGTTAGGATTTTAAAACTAAAACATTCGACTGAATAATCAGAATCTGAAGAAGGCATTACGCCAAAAGCTTTTGTTCTGTTTTTGAATTGTCTGTGGATATTTATTAAAGTTTTGTTAAAATTTATATTTTTATCGTTCGTCTGTGGTGATATGCTCCTTGTTTTTTCCTATTTTTTCTCTTCTTCTGGGAGCGTACTTCAGTGGTGTTTACCTTAACTATTTCTGGAATATTTTGTAGCTTGGCAAAATGGAAGAAGAGTTAAGTGATGAACAAAAATATAGTAGAGTTTCCATCAATGAAATAAATATCACCTATTCTAAGATAGATTTTTGTCTAAGAGAAATGCTATATGAGGAGATGATTAATAGCGAATTATATAATTATTTATTTATAGAGAAACGTATAATTCCATCTATTTTTGGTGTATTGAAACTACATAAGGGCATTAATAATCTGCCGTTAAGATTGATAGTTGCCGCTAATGGCTCATAGACCTATCCTTAGCTAAAATTATTGATGTCAAAATTAAGAAGTTATGGTTAGAGTACGATGGGATTTTGAAAGATTCTTGGGACTTTCTGAGAAATGTGCAACAGATAAAAATCCTTTGGTGGAGGCAGCCATACATCAATAGTAAAAGTTGAAAAACGAGCAATGCTTCTTCCATAAAACCAGTTTAATAGTGTGCACAGGTAAGCGCTTTCACAACAGCTTCATGAGACCAAAAACACACAGTAACTAACATACCCTTTATAAACCCTAAGCAATTATGACATGAACACATTGTTAACACTTTGTCTGAATGTAAAACATATGCATAGAGATATTCAAAATAAAACTAAAATGTCTACTTTCCTGCAGTTCTATATTATAAGCCTGAATGCAATCCAGTGTATTAAAACACATATAGTATAAACGTGCGTATCTAAATTAGCACTTTACATAGAAACATAAAAAATGTTACATATAAAAACTCTGACACAGTGTGTTTCGAAAACCCTAAATATAGATTAACTTTATTTACGTGATTTCAAAACTGGTTTAAGGGAAGCCTTCTCATTAAGTCCATGACCCCTATCTGCTCTAAACTTTAAGATCCAGGTCATTTCTCTTCTTTCAGTACTATTCCTGATGTCACCTTGCCTAATAATAGGCAAAACAGCATCTATAGCCATAAAGCTAAATGTATGTTGTTCACCTAATGTCATAACATGTTTAGCTAGAGCATTATTGGTATATTTCACTTTGATGGCATATAGATGTTCTCTTATTCTAGTGCGAAATATCCTATTGGTTTTACCTATGTAAAATGATGAACATAAATTATATTCAGCTAAATAGACAATATGTGCTGTATTACAATTGGCGCCTATCTTAAATCTATGAGACTGCCCTGTGTCTGGATGGATAAAGTAACCTCTAGTGTTAACATAACTACAATATATTGCTGGTGTGAGGCATTTACTCCTTTGAGTGTGTTATTTGATTTTATTACTTTCTGAGATATGTTAATCAAAATCTTTTCCAGGATAACATTATATTTGTGACTGTGGATATTACTGATTTATTTTCGGTCATACCACATACTATAGGGCTAGACTGGTTTGAAGAAGCCCAGTATTGTCCAAGACATTTTCAGCTGATGATATTAGAATTATTATGGAATTTATGGAAACCTTACTTAAAAATAATTTTAATATTTCTGAAGATGAACTTTTCATGCAAGAACAGGGAGTAGCAACGGGCACTTGATGCTCCCTCAGTTATGCTAATATAGTGTTAAATACTTGGGAAAGAAAATGTATATATAATTCAGCTTACAAAGACTGCTGGAGCCTATATAAGAGATATTTGGATGACTTGTGTTTCTTTTGGATGGATACTGAAGACAAATTAGAGGAATTCATAGAATATATTAATAGGTCCACAAATTTTATTTGTGTACTCTTGTATGCCTTTTATGGTGGTTTAATAAACTCCAAAAAAAAAAAAAGAAAACTGCCAGCCCAAGGTGGTGTACAAATACTATTTAATGTGACAATAAACAGACCGGTTTCAGCAAAAGTTAAATAGCCTTCTTCAGTGTAACAAAACTTCCACAAATAGCCACATTATATATGCAACAGTTAATTGACAAAAGAACATGATTGGTCACATTTGCTCATTAAGCCCAGGGGGGGAATAACCCCACCCCCAGTTTGATGATTCGTTTTCTTTCTTTGGAATTTAATATGTTGTGCCAACCCACCTTGTTCCCTTTCTTACCAATGACTATATCTATAATAATAAATCTGAAATTGGCTGTAGGGTGATTCAAAACATGCTTATACAAGGCACTACTTGATTTCTTGTTTTTGATATCACTAATATGTTCACTAATACGGAGTTTCACAGGTTTCAAAGTTTGTCCTACATAAAACGCAGAAGATGAGCAGGTAGCCAAGTAAACCAACCATTCACTAGAACAATTAGCAAAAAACTTTATATCGTAGACCTGGCCAGTGTTTCTGCTAGAGAATTATTTGGTTTTGTCCACCTGGATGAAATGGGTGCAGTGCCCATATGGGAAACACCCAAGCAGAGGACCCCCCGTAAGTGTTGTTTGATGCTGTGGCTGAACATCCAAGAACTCATTTTTATAATGAGTAAAAAAAATAACCCAGTGTTCTACCTCTCCTGTACCCAAAACGGCATCTCTCCAGTAGCATATTGGCAAGCCTAATATCTCCCATCAAGATATTTCAATTTTGTTGGATATCTCGTAGAAAATTTTGTGTATTGCACCCATAGGTAGTGATGACTTTAATATGTGAGTCCTGAGAAGGTGACCTATCCTTATGTCTCATAAGATCTTGTCTGTCTAATGACGATACCTCCCTACAAGCCATGGTAATGGTGCCAGATTTGTACCCCCTGTGCCCTGAATCTACCCACAAGGTCACGCCTTTGATGTTCATAAGTATTGGAATCAGAGCAAATATACTTGATTCTCATAAATTGGAATTTAGGTATGTTGCGTATGATATGGGGAGTGTGGTGACTAGAAGCATGCAACAAGGAGTTGTATTCCAGAAATTTCTGGTAAACCTGTGTGTCCAATGTGTGATTGAGATCCCTGCTTATCAGAACATCCAAAAAAGTAATCTGATTCAGATCAAAGTTGCATGTAAAATGAATACCCCATTTGTTGCTATTGATGTAATAAAAATTAATTTAAGTAGGCAACATCAGCTTTCCATACTAACCAGCAGCCATCCAAATAACGACACCAAATGTCAATTTCAGACAAATACAGATTGTGAAGGAGATCATAAATTAATTGTTCCTCCAAATATGCCATGAAAAGATTTGCATATACAGGGGCAAATGAGGCCCCCATGGCAGTACCCTGCATTTGAAAATAACAACAATCCTGATAATAGAATACATTCTTGGTTAGTGCATGTGCAGTTAATCCCAAAAAAAATGTGTTAAAACCTGGTGGACAGAGTTCTGATATTGTTAAACAATGTTCCAGTGGTAACAAGCCTGCCCATTGTGGTATATTAGTATAAAGGACAGAGAGATCAAGAGTACATAACACCACTCTGGCTCAATTTGGGTATCTTGCAGGATCTGAAAGAACTCCATTGTATCTTGGATCCGGGCCGTGACATACCTAAGTAAAGGGCAGAGATATTGTGTCAAATAAACCGATAATGGCTCAGTGAGAGAACCCCTTCCCAAAACAATAGGCCTACCAGGAGGGTTCTGTAGTGATTTATGGACCTTGGGTAACAAATAAATATATTGTGGTTTGGGATCACTCACTATCAAATGTTTAGAAATAGAGGTTGTGATGATCCCCTCCTCCACTGCCAAATTTAAAAAATCCTCAATCTGTTTTTTAAAACCCCCAGTGGGATCCAGGGGCATAAGCATGTAATGCTTTTTATTGTTCATTTGCCTCTTGGCTTCACTATCATAATTGGCTCAGTCCATAACCACTACAGCACCCCCTTTGTCAGCCGGTATGATAACCAAATTTTTATTACACTTAAATTGTGTTAGGGCTTCTTGTTGTATCTTTGAGAGATTATGTACTTTGCCAACCATGTCAGAATAATGGAGGTGTAGGTCTTTGAGAACTCTATGGAGAAAAAGATGAACAGTGGGATTCATCGGAGGCATAAAGCTAGACCTATGGAAATTAAATGACTGATTATCAGGCACATGATCATGTTGATCAAAAAACAATTTCAAATTCAAAGTTTGACAAAAGGAATTCACATCATCAGCAAAAATGCTCTCAGGGACAAAGAATGCAGGGACGAAATGTAATCCTTTATTCAGAAACTCTGTTTGAGTTGGAGTTAAAACATGAGAAGAAATGTTAAGAACATTATTAAATTCAGTTACTTGTTGGTCATGATTTGTAACGATGTCGTCACATTGGGTATTCTTGTGGTGTTTCCGCCCTGCCCTGTGTCTCCTGGTCCTAAAGGGGTATCAAAGTTGCTGCATTTAGGTATGTGAGATGACAAAACTAGTGGTGTTTCTGAATCTGTCATGGAGGAAGAATCATCCCCTGAAGTGCTACCAAAAGATGACACATTCTTCTTTAAGATCGACCTTGGCCATTTTCTCTTATTAGGTTTAGATCCAGTATTAACAAATTTGACACTTTTGTGGGGTCCATATGGTCTCTCCCTATCATAGTCCGCTTGGTCTCTGTTAAACTTGTGTATTTTCCTGTCCCTAAGTTGACCCTCCAAAGTCAATAGTTCCTGATTTAGCTGTTTTAGGCAGGTTTAATAACAGGTCTGCCCCTCAAATAATTTGGTATCCTCATACAGTTTAGAAACCTCAATCAAATTGGAGTCAATACATCTATTATAATAGGCTGATAAGGCCTCCACAAACCCCATAGATGCTTGTTGTTGCACCACTAACCATTGTTGATCCAATTCTCAGACTATGTCAGAAACCAAGTGTTGTATACGAATCTTCTTGGACATATATTGCTCACCATGTATGCTTTAAATAAGTGAAGATGCCACACGTTGGTGCGCATGGTCCTCATACTTTTGGAAATTTAGCAAACACATCATAACAAGATGGTGTAGAATTGTGAATGTCCAAGGGATCCCCAGAAACCTTAGTCCTTAAGCCAAAAATACCAATGTCATCCCTGTCAGATGACAGAACTTTGAGGAGTTGACCCAAATCCATGTTCATCCAAAATTCTAAAGGACTATAAAATATAATTGGAGCAATGTCCATCTGGGAATAACTAGAATAACAGCAAGTGTGTGTTAATTAAACCAAAACCACATCAAGATGAATAATGAACCATAAAGATATTTGTTAAACAGGTTCAAACCACACCCCCCCCCCCAGGACACAAAAATGGTTCTAGATATCCAAACAAAACCATCCGACTTGTTGTTAAATTATTTAAGACTCTGTCCTGAGGAACAATAATAGCCCCTACTCTTGTTAAGCATGGGTTTAAAGCCCAAATTAAAGCAAAAAATGATGGTGTTACGTGTCCCCAAAGAAACCTGAATCCATAAATTGGACTACGAAAGGGAGAACCATAATAGCTGCCAACAAATAGATTCAATAAATCACTGCCAAGTTTGAGTAGTGCTACGTGCCTCAGACCCACTAATACAAAATATGACAGCAATAGTGACCTAAAATTAAAAGGAGAAAGTCAACTGTTCTTTTGAAAACTACTTTTCTGGTCAATGTAAGTATTTTGGTTATCTTTTTTTTCATCTATTCAGAAGTGTTGTGATTCCTGGAATTTGTTGTGGGATTCTTTCATTCTGCATTTGTGGTTTCGTCAAATCTTATGTATACCTGAATCCAAAAGATATAACATAAGGATATGGCAAAGTTATCAGCACTTGCAGAGGGTGTTGTTTGTATGTGGGGGGGGGGGTCAGGAAGCCTAGGCTGACACAAAAGGTAAGTGAGTGCATGTGTGTAATAAAGAGAAGCAGGCAGACATTCAAGTAACAAATGATCAGTGAGACAGAATGAGCTTTAAGCTTCATGGCGGAACCATATAACTGTTGTGTGTATGTCTGTATGGGCCCTCCAGTTGAAATTGGTGTGTGAGTATCTGCAGGAACACAGCCACTTTCTGTGCTAGCTCTACATCTTGGTATGTTGGACAGTTGTGAGCCATGCATGGTACAGATGGCAGTTCATCATTGCTGCACCCAACCACAGGAAATGACTCTGCCAGGAATTGCACTGGCACATCCATACCGCAGCCAGATGCACTGCTGCTATCTGAATGTGACTGATGTCTGCTCAATGAGCTCCCTTCACAAGGATGCCCAGGACCATGACCCCATGTCCTGCCATGTCTGGATGTGGACACTTCAACCACTGATGGAGCAGTGAAAGTAGTGCCACTATAGGAGTGTGACTGGGCGCGGTTACATAAGCTAACATCAGATGATGTGGCTGACCTATGTTTACATGGATGCCATCCCCCTCCCAACAGGTGTTTCATCACAGAAACCATTCATTCCAATTTGTCATTCATCTGATCCATTGAGTTGGCTACATGGTGGATGCAATCACACATGTCAGCCTGTGCCACATCTACAACCCTAAGGATTGCTCTGGCATGTGCCTGCACCTCCATGATGACCCTAAACATACATAGAGTGGCACAGGAGGACACACTTGGATCAGGTGAAGTATGGACAGCAAGCCGGCTCTGAGCACCCCTAACAGCCCTACTGCATGGCACTTCACCCACACTTTGGCTACAATCAGAGTCAACAGGCACTGTAGCCATAGTAATCACACTGTCCTGAATGAGTGTCTCACTTTCCACCTGTCCAGTATCTGAGGCTCACTGGAATGGGTTGTCATAGGCCTACTGTCTGTGTCTGATGGAATTGCACAGGATGAGTAAATGTCAACCTCAGTTTCAGATTCAACCGCTGCACCTCCCCCAACTATTCCTCTGTTTGGCCACCATAATCATCACAGTCTGATGATACCCTGACATCAGGAAGTAGGAGTCCCACATTTCCACTGTCAGGATCACCTGTGATAGTAAGCAACAAACACAAGAAAAAATGAATACATACACTAATATCATCCAATATATGTTAACAAACTTACAGTGGTGCCACTGTTACAAAAAGTCCAGCAACACGCACAACAGTCCTGACACCCATATCACAGACTAAATATTTCTTTGAACCACTCATCAGTACTGACATAAACATTTTTGGCTTACCATGTGCAGATGATTGTAGGCTCCCTATGCTGGATGGTCCTCGAAGAAGTTAAGCAAAAGGGTCTATATTATATGTTCAATGTTTGAAAACTTTGAATGTTAAATAATCAAATTTAAATATTCATAGTTTCAAACATCGAACATATAATAAAAAAAAAACAAACAGAGCTTACCTGACTAGTGTAGGCAGGGGGGCAAGCCCTCTGTACCCCCCCCCCGCTCTTTAAATATACCAACTCCGAGACCACACTATAGTGTGGTAAAGGGAAGATTTCCCTTACTGCACTGTAGTGCATTCTCGGGGTTGGTATATTTAAAGAGCGGGGAGTGTGGGGGGTGCAGGGGTGCTTGTCCCATGCCTACAGCTGTTAGTTTTTTTTGTTTTGTTTTTTTTTGTTTTTTTTATATATGTTCGATGTTTTATAACTTCAAATATTTAAATTCGATATTTTAATGTTCAAAGTTATAAAAATTCGAACATATGATATAGACGCAAGCAAAAGGCAAAGACACCATTATCAGAATGAACAGTAACACAGGGGTTTAAAACTTTTTAGCCTTTATATGTACATTAATGATACCTTTAACAAAAACAAGGATGACTTGTCCACCCTAACTTCATGTGTAATCAACCAAAATGTTGTTAACTGTGTCAGTCTTCAATTATTCCTCCCCAAAACACATTTAATGTTACACAAAACTTAAGTATTGCTGTCAATATTTTATTATACAAAAAGTATTTAACACTTGAGACATGTAAACCTACCTGGAAGCGCCTCCTGGGGCATGCTTGTCCTCCCTGAAACAGGAGCATCAATGTCAGTGACATGCTGTTGCGCACTTTCCACTGAGCTGTCTGGATCCCTGACAGTGGACAGGAACTCTTATTTGGTGTCAGTGGTGGCACTGTAGCAGCCCCCCCCCAGTAGCCATCCATTCACTGAACACTGCAGCTGGTCTCCTCCAGGAAAATGAAATCATCTCAGTGGCAGTATTGCACACCTGATCGTATGTCCTGCTCTGGTCACCTACTTTGAACACATCAGTAACTATCTGCTGCCAAATTTGCATTCTGCCAGACATATCCCCATGTCCCATCTCAAGCAGAAAGGCATCATGATGCCTAAATCCTTCCTCAATTACTTCACTTTTATGGTCACTGAAGGAGAGTTTGTAGGGATTGGGATGCCTTGGTGCCATAGTCCTAGGTGACATAAAGCACAAAAGAAGGATAATACGCATAAGTATCACATGAATAAAAGTCTTGCTTTGATATAACACATAAAAGGTAGTATTTCAATATTACTCAATGGAGAGACATAAAACAGTCAAGACATTCAAATGTATAAAAAAGGAATTGTGTGGTTGTAACATACTATAATCACATGCAAAGCAAGGCTGGATTCAAATCAAGGAGAATAACAATAGCAAAATCTTGTTTGTGCCAAATTAGAAATGCAGCTTTCCTCCCCACACCCAAAACAACAGAAAAATGACACATTTTGCTAACAAACCATCAGTGAAATGCTAAAAGTGCTATCAAATAAACTGTCCTTGAAATGTGTACAGATTTAACACAGAACATTTCATTTTAAGCAATTGCCAGTCATGTCTTCCTGTGGCCAGCACTCCACTAGAGGTATGTATATTCCATCCTGGAAGACTAGCATCTCTGTCTCACTGACAATATAGGGCATTTACATTTCATGGAAATAACAATAGAAGAGTGTAAAGAACAGTTGTAACATTAACACTTGCAATGACAGCTAAGGCTGTGCATCTGATAAAGTAAAATGCATGCCTATGCCATCAGTACACTTCTAAGAAATGCATGCAGATAAAAGTAGCATTTGGTAATGCACGCGCAGACACACACACACACACACACACACACACACACACACACACACACACACACACACACAGACGCGCACACACACACACACACACACACACACACACACACACACACACACACACACACACACACACACACTCACACACACACACACATGCACACTCATATATACACACACACACACACATGCACACTCATATAAATATATATATATATATATATATATATATATATATATATATATATATATATATATATAAAACAGATTTTTCTTACCTACATTTCATCATATGCAGTATATAGCTGAAAAAAAGCATGCATATTTTATCAAGATCTGTAGTCTTCTGTGCTGATAAATCCCAAAATAAGTATCTTCTTCTGTGTTATCCATATGAACAAGTCTTCTCACCTTTAGGTTCCTTAGCTACATGGTTCCCTTTTTGCAGTGTAGATTCAGGTGTGTGGGCATAGTGAATATACAAATGAGGTGTAGACTTATTAGAATTGCTGAATCCCAAATGCTTGGTTCCATAAAGGTGATATATACATAATGCAGACATCCTCTCAGTGTTTGTTGGTAATGGATTGCAACTGTGAATGATTACTGTCAGGGAGAAGGAAACACAAAAGCAATGCAGACACGCCTGCCTCCAGCCAGGTTAGAATTACAACATGTAGAAGTAATTGCAACAAGGGTTTAAATGTAAGTAAGTAGCACACATTTCACAGTTTCTGTTCAGTAACATCCAACCTCCCCTTCATTTTTTGGCAACTGTATATTATTGACATTTAATACCCGCACACATTTTAAGGACAATAATACAGAATGCCTTACAGACTTCATGTCTCAGATTACTGGTCAGATAAGACAAGAATGGGCAACACATACAGAGATATAACATAGAGCTACATATATGCAAGTGATAGTCACAAATGGTTGTGTAATTGCTCAGTGCACTACTTCTAAAATTAATACATATACAAACAACTGCCATATGTTCTGTTAGTGCTGTGGGTGATGTTGCAGTTGGTTGTATGCAAAACAATTCTCTGCTGTAAAGTAGTTTGTGAGACAAAGAGGGATAAAACACCCTTATTGTGTTCTGAAGGTCCATTGTAGTGAGAGGTCAAACCCAGACCTGTGCAAAAATACTTCATGTGAACCAACGTAAATTTTGTAGTGTTGTTTATTTAATAGAGTATTTTCTTCATTTCACTATTTAAATTTCTTAATGCCAGTGTCTGCATGGTGAGCAGCTTATCACAAACAAAAGAACTAACAAAACACAAGGAATGTCATGTTTAGCTGTGCCTATCTCATTTGTGCAACACTCAGCAGTGCACAAACCTGCACTAGTGGTCCACACAGGAAGCAGACAAAACACCTACAAACCAACTGTAGACAGCGTAAAGGTTAAAAAAAGTACATTGTTGCAGTTTTTGGTTTCCATCATGCAATGCAGCTAAGAGATATATGCAATGGTCAGCAAGCTTTCCCAACACCTGCAGCCATGAAACACCTGCAGATAGGATGCAGATAATCAACAATTTAAAATGGATAGATTCTATTAATTCTGTTGGGCATTAAGCAAACACAGTAAGTGGCGCTGCATGGTGGGTAACACAGTGAACTTATGAATGAGTAGGGAATTATGCAGCTGTCATTTAACTATTCCTGTAGCAGCAGGTGTAAGTGTAGGGCTGTAATACAGATGTTCCTGGTTTCTAATACAGGAAGTGCAACATATTTTTACTGTTGTGATAGTCCAGTTTATAGTAACAGGAAAATATACAAGTGTTATTTCAACATTCTTGTGGCAATAGATGTAAGTGTAGGACTGCCATATACATGGTCCTGGGTTCTAATACAGGAAATTCCAGATATTTTTACTGTTGTTCCATTACACATTATATTCAGTCTCACTTATAACACTTTAGACATAATCATAAATAGTGGAGCTGATATGAATTATATGTATGAGGGATAAGACACACTTACTGTGTTTTGAAGGTTCAGATGTATGACTGTATACTGTCTACTATGTTTCTGCAAGTATAATTCTTCTGTCTAGATTTGGATGGCCTTCACACTTAATCATGACATATGCACAAATTAATGTATACACAAGAACCTTATCAGGCTGCAGACATACATGATTAATGCGTCAGTCTGTCATCTGTATTTATGAATGTTTCATGACTATGTCTGAGAAGCACTTCTTCTGTGGTAAAGATAGAAATTCACCACTGTGGAAGAAAATGTTTTGTCCCTTATGTGAATCCCACACTGTAAAAATCAATTTTAACAGTGTATAAAGCCAACCAAACATGTCACATTATGACATTCATACCCTCAGTACATGTCAGCAAAGTTAAATCACCTAACAGTTACAGCAGCAGATACCCCTCAAACTAATGTCAAGTGTCATATTAACCTTCCAATTTCAATAATTGCTTTCCTCACTGTTTGGCACTGTTGTTCTCTGCCTGACATCATGTAAATGCAGTTAGAATAATTTCTTGGGTTTGCACACTACAAGTAAATGCAATAACAGGAATTGGTGGGAAATCATCATTTGCTATTGCTCTACTTTTGGGATTAGAAATGTTTGGCATTGGAGGAGAAGGTGTTCAGTTTAGGGAACAGAGGTGGGGTGTTAAGAAGTCCAGCATATTTATTGGATTCCTGATAAAGCACCACATCCAAATGCTTATGTAGGGGAACTATTCTGGCTCCCAGTACAACTCTGAGGTTTGGAATAGTCTGGCCAAGACAGTATCCAGTGTGATTGACATCTCACACACTGGAGAACAGTGTAGGCACCACTTCAGTGACCTAAAACAGCGCAAGAGGGATACACTCAACCAGTGTTTGGATGGGTTTCAAACTAGTGACATCTCACAGTTGTATAAGTATGCTAATAAAGAGAATTTATAATACATAGAAAGCTAAATATATGCAAGACTGGTATGCATAATGTTCTTCTTTTCTTTTCTTTTCTTTTCTTTACATGGCTAATCCTGAAACTGAGATGTGTAGACAAGCTCTTGCTGATCATCTGAGAGAGACTTAGGGAAGCAAGCGGTATGCATGCAGCACATGTATTACTGTAGCTTTAAAAGTTAAAGATAAATGTTTTTGTTCTCTATACAGTAGTAACAAAGTGAGCATGCATGTCCTAACTGTAAAAGCATGTATGCATGCATAAGTCTGTAGCACAAACCAAGTTTAGGAGTCAAGTATAAGACTGTAGTCAGAGGTTGTTGTTTCAATACTACAAGTAAAAACTATACAATACTGCAATTCTTTAATAATATGACATAAATTAAAATCAATAAAAGTGGCATAAATGCCCTGCTATTAATTGCAATCTACATAATTGGACCAAGCATATGTGCAAAATATACACATTGCAAGGATTATTTTGAACAATCTGTGATTATACTTTGCAGTTGCTAGGCTGTATAGTTAAATGTAAAACTTCAGATAAAATAATTGCATTATTGTGATAATGCATTGTATGTCACATATGATGGTCATAATTATCTCTCTTTTTTTCTCTCACCCCAACCCTTATCTCTTTTTTATTTTCTATTATGTGTCATCAAAATATCTCCAGGTCATCCATCTGTAACAAACCACTAAATGCTTTAGAGCACAGTAATTTGGGTCAGCCTGCCACCTGCACCACTGGCTCTAGCACTGTTGCCCAGCACATCTGGGAGCCAACTTGGCAGTATTGCCTCTGCCGCCCCTGCATTACCTGTACCCTCAGGTAGCACTATTCTAACACCTGGTGCTGTGATGCCCTCTGGGAGTACTGGCAGAGATGGGGATTTCATCACTTACCAGGAGATGCCAGGGTTCTTTCTTTGGGTCATATACTGCACCATTGGTGTACAATTATGCAAGATGGAGAGATTGCTCTCCCTCATGGTCCATAGGAAGAGAAGACATCAAGCACCTCTGTAGCCAGCAGAGTAAGAAGACAATGATGACAGTCCTGTTGGTGAGGTTAGATTCTTTTTGTCCCCATGCTTGATGGGCATGAGTTTGCATTGTCCCCTCCCCTATTACAACCATGGTGTCCCCCAACCATTTGTGTCCCTCACCATCCCTGTGTCTTGTTTGTCCTGTTTGCTTGCATTTGCATCCTCACCTAGCCAACTTACCTGACACAGAAATATCAATGACCCGTATCCAGCATTTATCTCTTACTGAAGTAAAAAAAAAGAAAAAGAAAAAATAGACATCCAGAAAAATAATGTCATCCCATACATAGTTCTCCATTTCACACAAGTGTTGACTTGACACACTCAATTTGCACCAGTTGGCTATAGAACATGGTTGTGTTGTTGTCATCCATCTTTGTGGAGGTGACAGCCCAAATTCAGCTAATATTTTGTACATATTTTCAGTTTACTCTGTTGAAGAAATGGATGGCTATGGTTCTTGCCTACCTCTTTCCTGAACATTCATATATTATTTTCCCTTTGTTCTTCCCCCTGCTTTCCCCCCATTTCTCCAATTTCCTATCTACCCCATTTTAACACCTATAATCTGGTCACAAAATAGAATCACACACAATATGCATAAGTAGCAAAAAATAAAAAAAAAAGTGGAGATCTTTACTTCTTGGCCTGCATGTTTGCGTGGAGTTTGGCATCTTGCAACAATGACAAGCGATGGTGAAAGGCTCTTTTATTGGTGCGGTTACCTCCGCGCAATGCTACCTAATCATGCTGCATGTAGTGTAAAGTATGATTTCATTGCATTATCACTGCTTATTTAAAAGTGTTATGTACACTTGGATTCAAGCCCTATATCATCTGAGCTCAAGAAGAAATGTGTCAATGCATTTACTCCTGCTGTCACAGATTCAGCTAAGAAGCAGGTGTGTTTTATACACTCAATACCAACTCTCATAATTTTAGCAATGAGCCTCACATTTGTGCACTGCTTAACTGTGTGCAAACAGGGAAAGCAGTAGAAATCTGTATCTCACATGCACAAACACGTTGCCAACCATCTCGCACACCCACTGCTCACCATTGCACTATGTAAATTAAATAATAGCATGTGTTACTTTTGTTTACCATCCATTTAGTCATTATGACATGAAACTACATGTAGAAACATAAAAAAGTGAAGGCCCTATCTAAGAAAATTTTGCATATTTACAATACGGCCATGTGTTACCTCCTCCATGCACTGTAACTGTTCACAAATATATCAACTACACTAAATAAATTAATAGCAAATGTTGTGTTATATACCATGCACGTCTTTAGTATGACAATTCTCAGTCAGATTTGTTAATATTTGTAGCAATGTGAACATCTGTTTGCATATAATTTGTAAAGGTGTCTCTTAAGTTATACCAGCACATTGGAACACAGCTATTGCATACTACACATTGCACAGTCATCAATCTAGTAACATGCAGAATTTGAAATATCTTGACAGTTGAACATGCCTACATATCCATTTCATGCAAGCTTCTCAACATCTTCTCTACTAATATGCAGTACTGATGTCATCCACCATTAGTTGCCCTTCACCCTTGTAAAAGTCAGACTTATGCAGTGGCATTTGTGTAAAGTAATGAGTTTTCTAGTCTGTGTACTTAAATAGTTAGGGGTTTTAATCTCACTGCAGTCAGTTCAATGCAAAACACTTCATTATCATCCCCTTTGGCAAGGGCAACTTCCCTGCAGATTGCCACATTAATAGCAACACCCTAAGAATGCAAACAGTGGTGAGAGATTTGGGAAGACAGGTTGACAGCAACCTTTCCTTTGACCACCACATATCCACAGTGGTAAGAAAAGCTTTATATGTCACCCACCTCATAAGTAAGGGCATTGCATCTAGAGCAAAAGAGGTTATAATCCCCTGTACTCCTCACTCATCAGGCCAATAATACAGTACACCGCTACCCTTTTTATGTACCTTATCAGGCAGAAGCTGCAACTGGAACAACTGCAAAGGTTTCTTACAAAGAAAATGCAGGGTCTTCATCATATGTCATAAGCTGATAGACTAAAATCATTGACACTATACTCTGTGTCTTACAGTCTACTGAGAGGCGACTTCTGCCTTACATATAAAGCAGTCCCAGATCCTGATTTAATGGAAACACTGCACATTCATAAATCAAATGATATAACATGTACTTGCTCTAGGGAACTCAAACTAGTATGTGACATCAAAAAGTCTTGCTGGAGAGACAGATATGTCTCACAGAGGTTAACTCTCCCCTGGAACAAACTTCCAATTCAGATGAAACATAGCCCCTCATTTACCCTATTTAAGAATAATTTGGATCATTGGATGGGAAACTGTAAATTCATCCCTGGGGTTTCATCTGTGTACCTCTTGGATAGGAGCAGTACTTGTTGACTTAGTTCTGCTTAATACCTTGATATTTTTAAGAACAGAGGTTGTACTTGGTTAGGCTTGTAAGGGCTCTAGGACCATTAGCCAAGTAACCTCCTATGATCCTATAATCCTATGAACTGGCATGTGTGTGTGTGTTTGTGTGTGTGTGTGTGTGTGTGTGTGTGTGTGTGTGTGTGTGTGTGTGTGTGTGTGTGCGCGCGTGTGCGTGTGTGTGTGTGTGTGTGTGTGTGTGTCTGCCTACCTATCATGTCAGAAGATCATAAGTGTATATCTGACAGTTAGCACTCCAATCCCATGAAGTGACATTATTTTGACAATTATTTGCACATGCCTAAACATTAATTTCATACAGGCCTTCCAACATCTTCTCTCCAAATATCTAATGCTGATGTCATCCACCATAAGTTGTCCTGCAGTCTTGTGAAAGTCAGACATGTGCTGTGGCATGTGCATAAAGCATTGAGTTCTCTAGTCTGCGTACATAGATAGGGGTTCTGTTCTCACTGCAGTCAATTGGGAGGTGTGTGTGTGTGTGTGTGTGTGTGTGTGTGTGTGTGTGTGTGTGTGTGTGTGTGTGTGTGTGTGTGTTTGTATTATCTAGTCAGAGGAGCATAAGTGTGTATATGACAATTACCACTCCAGTCCCATGGATTGACAATATTTTGATACTTGCACATACCTTCACATCCATTTTATGCAGGCCTCCCAAAATCTTCTCTCCAAGCATCCAGTGCTGATGTCATCCACTATATGTTCTCCTGCAGCCTTGTGAAAGTCAGAATTGTACCATGGCACTTGCATAAAGTAATGAGTTCTCTAGTTGGTGTACTTAGATAGGTAGGGGTTCTGTTCTCACTTTAGTCAACTGGAGTGTGTGTTTATGCACTTGCTTGACACCAGAGAGAGCATTCCACGCCAGCATGTGGACACTGCTATTAGCATGTTCTACTCACCAGAGACTGCTGATGTCATCACCTATAAACTGTTGTCTGTCCCTCTCCAAATCAGACTTGAGCTGTGGTGCTGGCCTTAAATATAGAATTCTTTAGTCTGTGTACTTAGGTAGGGGGTCTGTTTTCACTACAGTCAACTGGGGTGTGTGTTTTTGTTTCTGCACTTGCCTGACATCAAAGAGACCATCTGACTCCAGCATATGGTCACTGCTATTAGCATTTTCTCTTCATCAGACACGACTGACTTCATCAGCTATAGCTGATTTGCAGACGTGTAGTATTCCCATCAAGGCAAGATCAGAGGCTGGTCTGTAGGCCAGCCACAAATCACATTTTCCTATGCAAAACAGGTTACAGTGACTGGGCTTTCAGTTTATCCACATATGTCATGGCATTGTTTATCCGGTTTGTATTTTCTTATTGAGAAATCATAAACCTTTACTATAAGGACACTAGTAATATCCCAGCTGTGTGCAACAGACATGTGTGAGTTCTTAATGCTACATCCATGTCTGTTATAGCTGTTAGATATCCTGAAGAGGTCATCGAGGGCATGCATGATGACAACACTGTCATCCTGTGGAACTTGATCATGAGGGCATGCATGATGACAACACTGTCATCCTGTGGAACTTGATCATGAGGGCATGCATAATGACAACACTGTCATCCTGTGGAACTTGACCAGGCCAAAGCATTTGACACAAATTCACGCAGCAGTATTCACTCAACACAGTCAGATGTGGCCATAACCACCTATACCACCAAGTGTGTAAATAACTGGACCACATACGTTGTTGTTGTATCTTTCCGCTTTTCCCAGTTAGGGGTCGCCACAGTGGAACTCCGGTCCACTAATGATTGGCAGTAGAGTTTTACGTACTGACTTGCCAGGCCTGATGCACAACCTTCAATGAAGGTATGCCCGTTCACGCATGTGTCCACACAGAAGACGCTTTAGCTAAGAATCGAACAGGGCAATGTCTTACTGTGAGGCAACAGTGCTACCGCAGCACCACCTCCGCAGCATAACTGGACCACATATGTTCCATCTAAATATGTTGAAATGTGTTAAGTGACTTATATCGCTGGTCTAGTGATCAGGTCCATACATCAGGGCGGTCTGCTAGGCTCTTTCCTTTACATTATTCAAGTCACAGACATCAAGAATGTCATACGCATACTGTATCCAAATTGCTGTCTGGAAGACTACAGATTGTTGACAATCATTGACTCCAACTGTGATATTAGTATAACACAGACAGTATCAACACACACCAAAGACTGCTGCCACAACCATGACAACATCTGAAATGAAAAAAAACATGGGGAGATTTGTTACATTAAGAAAAAAATGCATAAATCAAGGATAGTTTAGCCATTGCATCCTATAAGCAGACTGATTGGTATGTGACTTGTGTCCTGGGGAAGATGTTATATGGAACATCCACCAGGAGTTGGCCACAGTGGTGACTACTCCCTTGTATGTAACACAACTACTGAGTTTGTACAGGACATCCAGATCAAAGACCATAATATCACCATAGTTCAAAGCCTTCTTCACACCAACAACTGAGAACAATGCACCTTTCTTCATGCACCTCCCTACAAATCTTCCAGTGATGTGTAACTGAAGTGTAACACCTTTGCCACAGTGGCCTGTCACACATCTTATTGGCCATACCTAGATATTATTTTTGTTGCATAAACATTACTGTGTGATTGTACAGAACACCCATCAAGGTCTTACACCAGATGCATCTGTGATACCTGTTCTGGTGATGCACACAGTAAATGCACAGATGTTTAACAACATTGCTGGCATGGATTACATTTGTGACAGTGTGGAATGTGCTCTCTCACTCTCTCTCTCTCTCTCTCTATATATATATATATATATATATATATATATATATCTACATATATATCTACGTGGGATCCGTACTGATCCCCGACGGCACTTTCTGCCAAAGCAGAAATCAACAAACATACTTAACTCTTAACTGAAAGTACTGTTCACTTAAGCAGCACTTTCAGATAAGTATGCTCGTTATGCCAGTCGCACTACAGTGCGGATAAGGGAAAATTCCATTTTCCTCACTGTAGTGCGACCTCGGAATAAGAATATTAAAGTGGGGTGTGTGTGCAGGGGGGCTTGCCCCCCTGCATAAAAGTAGATTTATTTTATTTATTTTTTTTGTAACACACTTTAACAAAAGCACTATTTCAGTGATATACACACACACACACACACACACACAGATAAATACATATATATATATATATATAGATATATATATATATATATATATCTATATATATACATATATATATATATATATATATATATATATATATATATATATATATATATATATATATATATATGTATATATATGCCATGCACATCAGTCAAGTAGCCTGTGGTAATCATAATGTCACATACGGGTTTAGTAGTGTCCCACCTAACACCTCAGCAGATGTTACAGTGTCAGGATGGTGTGCTTGTTTACCCTCATAGATTGCAGATGTGTCATTATAGTTGCGCAAGTGTGTTCATGCAGAACCATCTATGATCACTCAGAATCACATATGTTGTGTCAGAGACATGGGATTACTGGTGGTATGATTCTGATATTGTCCATAATTGTGCATGCTTCTTTTACTGTTGTCCATGAACCTGTAACTGATTCCTACTTGTTGGATACCTGTACTGACATTACACTCATAGTCAGGCAAATCAGTTTGCACAGCTTCACAATATGCACCCAACACCAATTGCATATAATATCCCTGATAGATGTCCTCTCCATTGTTCATGTCAGGATACTTATCTCACAAAGAGACATCTTCTCCATTGTTATGTCACCTTGTCTGACAATCGCATAAGATTCATTTTCACTGTGAAGTTTGTACTGTTCCATGCAGATATGTGATAAGTGCTCCTGATACAACTGTCTTCCATTTACCTGCCCTCATCTGCTGTACATTACAATGTTTCACCTGTCTTCTTTCCCCATGTTCATTCCCATAATTTATCTGTTCACCCCTATTCCATACACACACTTCCCCTGAATGTTTATTTTAAATGGCAGTCCATGTACCCTTACAGATCATTTACATAACTATTGTACAGAATGCCTGGATTGGGATTTCACAATACTCTACACTTTATACACTGTTGTATACTTTGTTTGGACCATAGACATTATTATATAATATACCCTGATAATCACTGTAGCATTCCGAGCAATCCTGCTAACCTTGTCTGCTGTATATAACGGTATGCTATTCATGTTGTTTTTCATGATTTCCTGGCTGTTAACAAAACCACATTTGACTGCAGTGAGAGGAATGAATCTGTTATTAGTGCTGCTGCTCACTGTGCAAAGATGTAAACTCCATGTAGGCTTCACAAAAAGTCTACGTGGAGTTTATTGAATGTCACTGTTTATTTTTTGTAAGAGAAAGATTTTAGGAAAAAAGAAGTACGTTTGTTTTATTTTTTTAGGGTTGAACATGAGTTGTGAGTTACAAAACCATGTTTCAGTGGCTATTAAGGCATCTGGAGTAATTTGTGCCATGTTGTCAGATGTGCAAATGTGTGTGGTGACATCTGTGTACTTTATTAAAGAGGCCTGTTATGTAGATGTGTGGAGACTGTTAATGAGAATGTTAAAGAGTAAAGGACTAAGGACAGACACTTGTGGTACACTGGTAGTGACTGGGAGGTATGGAGAGAGAGTGTGAAATGCCATTAGTCTGTCTGATAACTATTGGCTAGGTAGCTTTTGAAACATACAGCGGGGGGCTGACAGAAACCTGATGAGGACATTTGAAGTAGATGTTTGCTGTAACAAACTGTGTTGAAGACTTTAGAAATGTTTATAAATAAGGAGACTAGTTAAGCATTATTTCAAGCTTTATTGAGAGTATCTATATAGGTTAGAAGTGCAGTGTTAGTACTATGGGAAGGACAGAAGCCATGCTGTGTAGGGGATAGGATCTCCTCATGGAGGACATAGTTTAGCAGTTGTTTTTCTATACATTTTTCAAGTACTTTGGAGATGGGGGATAAGATTGCTATAGGTCTAAAGTTAATAATGTCTTTTGAATTTTATCTCTTGCGCGCAGGGATATTGTGTGAATATTTCCAGAGAAAGGGAATGTGGGATTCCTGGATTGACCTTTTTATAAGGATTGAAACAAAATAGTCTCAAGGAATAATGCTGAATCATTAACGATGTGATGTACCAAAATATGTAGAGTTTTTTATCTGGATCTCATTGGTTATGAGCATGTCAGGATGACAGTGTCCTTTTCTGTGGTTCACAGTTAGAAATTTAAATTGGGCTGAAGCTCCAGTACACTCACATTTCACTGTTTCCTTTAGATTGCCATAATAAGCT
Organism: Protopterus annectens; assembly: GCF_019279795.1. Lineage (NCBI taxonomy): Eukaryota > Metazoa > Chordata > Ceratodontiformes > Protopteridae > Protopterus > Protopterus annectens. Next base: position 1,754,641,877 of record NC_056737.1, on the reverse strand, counting down.
TGCAGACATCTTGGGTCAGGATTGTTTTTTTGCTGCACACAGCTACACAGGTCTTAGAGCCACCGATTATGCAAAGTGTATGGTACCACATTATTCTGAGTGCAATGCCTATTTTATGGAGTAATGTTCTCTGTAACTATATTTATAGCATATTGTAACACATTTAAATGTTGTTTTTTTCTGTATTAATGAATGTGCTGTATAACCTACTCTGCCCCACCTACACGTGGTTCACACACATTATCATGGATGGTCTGTAAAGGTCTATGGTGTCAAATTGTGCAGAACATAGGTCTGAATCTCTGAAATGTATCTGCATTATAAAGGTGTACTTCACACACTGCATCCCTAATTTGTAATATGTCTTTAATCTTTCTGAATCTTATATGGTGTAACTCCATTGCACAATGTTTATGTATTTACACAATTTTCTAATTCTTTACAATTGTGGCCCCTGTCTCTGACTTCTCTTATGTGTTAATATGTAACCAGAGTGAATCACTTAAACTCTGTGTACCAGTGACTTAAGTTCATTCTTGAATACCACTGGGCCTAGTATAACATTCTTATAAGGTATGTATAACCATTTATTCATTGTGGTCTACTTTTCTCAATCCCACAGTTTGTTTATTCCCCACTTTGTCTCCTCAAACTATTTAACTAAAAAAAATTCACAAAATGCACATATTTTATAGTTTTTCTTCTTTCATCTTTTTATTTTACTGCTAAATGACCTGGCTCAACTTAATTTTAAGTCAATGGCTCCCTATATAATTGCTTTTCTTCATATAATAAAAAGTAACTTTCAATATACCACATTTAAATTCATTTAAAAAGATTGTATTTATTAACTTAAGCTGCAGTAACAAGTCATTCAAAAAATGTACCTTAGAATCTTTGTCAGTTAGCATATCATATTTCTGCATGTTTCTTATTTCAGATGACAGTACAGGGGGCTTTGTAATGGCTTGGACATAACATGCCTTTCTGTTTCAAGGCCATCAGTCACATGTATTAGTTTGTTATCTAGATATACCTGGCACAAATGCTTCTTTTCAGAGGCAACTCAAGACCACTGTCTGTGTCTGGTTAAATGATTTGTTAAAATCACACAATACAGAAATGACGGACTGAGGAAATCTAACCCAGGACTAAAAGAGGAACCTTGTTAGCATTTCATAGCCTTAGTTTTCTCTAGTAAACTGCCATACATTACACAGCCTTTAGACAACTAAGGCTAGAGCTCGTAGACACATCTGGTCTGTTTTGAGCATTCTGTTACATTCTAAAAATTTTAAGTTCTCATCATCTTGTCATAATATTAGCAATGTTGGACCCCTGGCTGTGAAAAGAATTAAAGTAAAGATCAACTATGAAAAAGGCAATCAAAGAATTCACTCAATTTGTTTCTAGAAGTTCAATTCATTTATATAACGTCAAAATCTGAACTCTTCACTGTTTTTTTCTGCCAGTGCCTTCTGTACTGTTGGAAAAGCACAAAGTGTCAATTGAAGCATATGGTTTCAAACTGAGGCCACTTTATAACATTTATTGCCAAGTGGTTCTCTGATAACTGCCATGACAAAGTAAGCTATTATTATTAATATGTTATGTTAAACTATAACAGGATTAAAAAATAGGCAAAATAGTGTGAGAAGTATTTATTTCTATTTGCTATCCATGTTGGTGCAATTGTCTCAGGGCCCCTTCAGTCACAACTTGAGCCAAAGTGGAAAATAATTGTAGAAAATACTTACATATGATGAAGTATTCATAATCAGGCTTTTACAGATAACATACTATAACATCCAAAAAGCCACTGGAATTAAAAACACATATTTACTGAATATCCAAAGAAAATTAGCCCAGCTGGCTTTGTACTTTCAAAATAAAAGAAACAATAACTTCATACCAATATTCAGTCTACACAGTCGTTCCAAAATGCTATTTCTATTTTTAACCAAAACAAAAGTACAACATTGCAAGCCTTTCCCATGCCCAATATTCAGCTCTAAAAACCAGACAACTCCATAAGGTGTCCTTCATAGGCTAGCATTAGCTTGGCTTTTTTTTATGTATCTGTCTTTGTTCCACCAAACATGCTTCCAGATCTTCTTTCAGATTTCAGTGAAGAACTTGTGTCTGGACTTTAGTCCCCCCAGGCTACTTCATTTTATGTCATAGAAAATGTCAAATAACACCTTGTAGTCTAGCTAATTACTGTGAGAATATTTCCACAATCCATATTGGAGTGTAAATTATAAGTATACATTTATCGAGATATAAATACTTTCTATAACCAACATGTTACAATATATACGAACACGGTCTTCATAGATCTGCATAATAAACAATTAACATATACACAATCTATTTGTAGAGCACATATAATACATTTACAGTGCACATTTGTCTAAATTAATGATAACTGCTGGGCTGCACCTGCAAGTGGTCAAATGTGATCAGTGTTGGACCCTGGTAAACAATTAATTAATTAAACAACCATTTAAATGGTGGACAATGTAAATGAAATTTATGGAAAAGTTATCATGCTGAATTAGCCAAAAGATGTAAGCAATTTTAACCATCATTATTTAATCAGGAAAATTTGCCACGGCGGTGCAATGGTAGCATTGTCACCTCACTGCAAGAGGTTCTCCCGTTCGATTCTCGGCTGGAGCGCCTTCTGTGTGGAGTCTGCATGTCTTCCCCACGGTCGAGTGGCGTTCGAAAGACATGAGTGAATGGGAGTGCCTTCGTTGAAAGTTGGGTGTCGGGCTGGCACCTCGGCACTGTAAAAATCAACTGCCAATCATTAGCAGACCAGAGTTCCGCTGTGGCGACCCCTAACCGGGAAAAGACAAAAGAGGAAAAAGAAGAATTTGCTTTTTTCCTTTGAATGGCCTTTCAGTTACAGTAAAAATCTGAAACTTTCTGTCTTGCAGAATGGCATTTCAGTTTACTAGAAATATATTTGAAAAGGTTCTCTCTCTCCACTCACTATATTATTTTGATAAAAGGGTGCCATTTTACTATTTAAAGAAAAGCCTGTGAATGTACTTTCTGGTTTGTTGGCTATTTGTGGCAGTAACTGAAGCTAAGTAGTTTAAAGGTAAAGAGTTTAATAGGAATCTGATGCTAGCTGTTACTGGAAGCCAAGCAACAATATATAGTGACAGACAATGTTGTTCTCTATTTTAGAATATATAGATTCATAGGTTCATAGATGTTTACTAGACTAATGACCACAAGGGCCTTTTTAAGCCTAGCTATGGATCCCAAATCTCTGACAAGTTCTCCTACCCTTGATAAGTGTAAGCATGGGCCTAAGAGATTAACCATTTACAGGTTATCTATGTCCATTACAGACATAGGTGCCAAACCAGGGATGACTTTCTGGTTTCCCATCCAATTGTTCAAGTTACACTTGAATTGGGTTAGGGAGGAAGTCTGCTTCACATGTATGGGGAGTCTGTTCCATAGACGTGGTAGTCTCTGGGATACTTACCTATCTCTCCAGCAGGACCTATTTATATAACAGGCAAGGTTTAAGTCTTTAGAATGGGTAATTCTGGTGCTGTTTGTTTTGTGGATAAGCAGGAGTTCCATCAGAGTGGGGTCTGACAATGCCCTGTATGCCAAATATAGATCTCTCCTCAAAAGCCTGTAGGGGATAGAATACAGGGATAGGGCCTTGAAGCAGTCTGCATAGGACATATTAGTTATGCCCTGTATTCTTTTAGTGAGAAACCACTGTGGACATTCCAATTGTTGGATATGCCTGTTTAGGTACATACCAAAGGGGACATTGTACTCAATGATAGGTCTGATGAATGCCGAATACAGTGGAACCATGATTTCCTTGGACTTAGATGCCATACCTTTGTTTATAAGTTGAGCAACATAGAATGATTTCCTCACCACTGTAGACATGTAATGATCAAAGGCTAGATTACTATCTATTTGTGTCCCTAAGTCCCTGATTACTGGATCACATCTAAGGGGTGTGTTGCTAATATGACATTTACCAGGGATGGATGACTTCCCAAAGGATACTATTATGCATTTCTCAGCATTTATTTTTAGTCCATGGCTCTGACACCAGTTGTTTGTCTGTGTCAGCCCCTCCTGTAGAACATTTGTGTCAGTGTGAGACTCAAGGACAGCTCCTAATTTGCAATAATCTGCAAATTTAGTCAGCCAGAGACCACTGACATTTGGCCTTGACTTCTGAGAAGTAAATAACAAAAAGGAGTGGTCCAAGGACTAATCTCTGAGGGACTTCACTTGTGACTGACTTCTTTGTAGAGGTGGACTCCCCAATTCTAACTTCCTGGGTCCTGTCTGTGAGCCAGTTGGCTATCCACTAGGTGACATACAGGTTTGTACCTAACCTCTTGAATTTGTCAACCATGCCCTAGTGGGCCATTGTGTCAAATGCCTTGGCCAGGTTAGGGTAGGCAGTGTTAATGATTTTGCTCTTATCCATTGCTTTGGTGACCTTCTCAAAGAAGTCCATCAAGTTGAGTAAGCATGATCTGCCCTTTATGAAAACAAAATGGATTGGGTCCAGTGTCTGAAGGTTTACTATATCTCTATTAATCATCTCCATGATAATTCTTTCCATGGCTTGACATATAAGAGTAGTGAGACTTATGGGCCTGTAGTTTCCAGGGTCTGTAGATGGGTCATCTTTCTGCAGATGGATGATTGTTGCCTTTCTCCATTCATGAAGCAGAAAACTTCTTTGGAGGCTACAGTTAAATAGTAATTCCAGAGGCCCTGACAGGTCATCTTTCATACTATTTAGAAGCCATCCTGGGATATTGTCTGGGCCCACTGATGCAGTGTTCTTGGTCTTAGAAAGAGCATTAAGGACCTGTTCCCTGGTAATTGTAGGGGGAGTTATATTTGATGATATTTCCTGAGAGAAGGTTGAGGATGACAGAGCAATAACGTTGGAGCTCAGTTTATCAGCCAGGAGGTTTTCTATATCTTCTGGCTCAGTATAGGTGGCTCCATTTACAATGAGCTCTGTGCGCAATTGTGTATTGCCTTTGAGGATGCACGCATGGCTAAATAATGCTTTGTGATTGTCCTTGGCCTGGGAGGACAAACTTACCTCAAATTTGGCTTTGGTAGACTTTATTTGTCCTTTGAGTTGTTTGTTTAGTTTGATGAGAATGTTTTTATCTGCCTGGGTGCTGCACCTCCTAACTGTTGCCATAATTTTCTTCCTTCTGTTATACAGACAATTGATTTTGTGATTCCTCCAGGGTGCCTTGTGTTTTGAGTTAGTTCTGTACTTCTTCCTGGTGGGTGCAGCTGCCACTATGCAGTTGTTAACATGCTTCTACATGGTTTCTGTGAACAGCTCTACATAGGCAGAAGTGTTCTCAGAGTTTATCGGGGCTTGAAACTTTGCCAGGTTCTCACTTAATAGCAGGTGGCTAGCCTTGGAATAGTTCCTGAATATTCCAGGTTTAGCTGGGGGTCCAGGTTTTATTTTTACTTCAAAGGAGACCATTTTGTGTTCTGACCTTACCAGGGAAGGCATTGCAGTAGGGAATGAGCTGCAGTCTCCCATTAGTGAGGACCAGATCCACTATGATTGCACCCCTGGTTTGTGTATTGATGATCTGGTGCAGGGAGTTTATATATGCAAAATCCAGGAATCTCTGTGCATGTACATTTGGTGTCATATAGGATTCACAGTAAATAGTGGAGTAATTAAAGTTACGTAGATCAGATGGTTGGTGTTTCTAATACATTTAAATACATAGTACAGGTTTCCTGGGTCATAGAGGGAGATCTATAGCTTGCAAGGAAGTGGTACTGGATTTTACCTATGGTGATGTATACATGGAGCAGCTCAAGTGCATTATCCTGTTTGACCTGCCTTCAAGTATATTTATTTTTGATGTAAATAGAGACACCTCCACCTTTAGTCCCTGTCTATGAAGCAGCTGGCCTAAATGTGTGGTAGGCATTATAACCTTACACTGTTGGTGTGCTCTCCTTGACTTTAAACCATGTCTCAGTGACTGCTCAGACATCAGTATTCTCTAGGGTAAAGAGAGCTTCTAGGGAGTGGAAATTTTTTGTTTAGACTCCTAGCATTCAGCAGTAATACCTTTAGATTTTCTTGGTTTTGATTTGCTATGTTTTAAGAACTTTCAGTTTGGCATTGCCTATAAAAGTTAATATCGGGGAAGACAATGTTTTAACGAATATTCACAATCCTAGAGGGGAGAGGTGCAGACCATTCCTGACAAAGCAGCATGATCTGTTGACCATCTCCTTCCATGCTGACAAATATTGCATCCCCTTAGAACTACACCAGAAACTAAGCCAATTATTAAAGTCAATCACCTTTTGTTCGTACTGCGGCATCATCCTCGGAGAAGGTAAAATGCTGCTCAGTGCTGGGCTCATACCAGTCTATATCACAGACTCTGAGAGCTCCATGATGTCTCTCTTCATATAGTCTAGGGAGGTATGTCTCAGGTCATTTACTCCCACATGGACTATGACTGAGTCCTATTGGTAATTGTGGTCCAATGACCTGAGTGAATGTGGCGGATCCTAGTCCCGATAAGCAACTGAATGCAACTTTCTCCTTACTCAGCCTGATGACAGGGATATCAATGTGTCTCACGATAGAGTCTCCAGTAACTAGAATGTTAGATTGTGTGGTGACGTGCCTTATGGGCTTAGAGGTAGAGGCTCCATGAGATTTAGCTGTATGTGTTTATTTGGGTGTTGTTTAGAAAGAGTGCATTTGGGGCTGCTGAAGGTATTTGTTATGTGTACTTTGTCTATGTGGTCTTTGTGGATTAGGAAGGTTACAAGTAAGTGCCTCAGCATATGTGGGTCTATATGTCTGTCTGCTTTGGATTGTGCGTGATGGGTACAGAGTGTGTACTACTGACAGCCTTATTGACATTAGGAGTACTTTTATGCAAGAACTTTGCCTCCAGTGATGTTGTGTAAATACATCTCTCACATACCATATCAGTTTGTTTGAGAATTAACTGGTTGTCAATAAACATGAGGCAATTTATACATTGCCTCAAGATGCCTATATCTACCAAGCCAGTAACAGGGACAGTAGGAAAGTTCATATCCATGGCAACAGACCTTTTTTATTGATTAGACTGTTGGAGTGAGAATATCAGTTACTGTCAGGAGTATCCTGTTTGCAACTATGTGGACAGTGCTTGTCACTGAAAACTAGTTGTCCTGTGTGCAACTAGGTAATGGAGAAATTTCAATTATGCTTTTACAGGAAAACTGTCACTCAAGGTGTCTGAGTCTGTACAGTGCCTTGCAAAACACTTGAGGGAAAACTAATACATAGACCGTGAAATTTTAAGAATGAATTATTTAGGCAGATATTCTGAAGTTAGAAACAAGTCAAGCAGTATTTACTGAAAACAAAGAATTAGCTTGTCAAGAATGATGAATAGAGGGGAGTCGCTTAAATGGCTACTGCCTGGCTGCTACTACTGCTGGTCTCACCACAGCTTTACTCTGTTGGAATACAATGTTCCTTTGCTTTATCTCTCACTAGAAGCAAAATGTTAGCACCAATCCCAGGAAGAGAAGCAGGCCACAGCCTGTTTGGCGATCCACAGTCTTTTCCCAGATGATGCAAGAGTCAGTAGGCGTGTAGCCTTTTTTTGGTAGATGCCTCGTATAGCAACCAGACCAATCAGGTATGTTAAGCACAGACACTCACTCTCCAACCAAAAACAGTCAGGAGTCAGTGCACTCTGCTCCTTCTCTCACCAGGATCAGAATATAAGCAAGGATTCCAAGCTGTCACCTATAAAGCAGTTATTCGGCTTTCTGGTGATCAGCAGTCTCCAGGAAATAATGTCCCTGTACTCCTCTCACCAGGAGAAAACAAAAGCACTAATCCCAAGATGACTACTTAGAGGCAGAATGTGGGCTCTGCAATAACTGGTGGTCTTGAAAGAGATGCTTAAAAGTAAGATGAAAAGAAAAAAGTTTATCCTAAACACTGCAGTGTGCACTAAGCAGTTAGACATGAAAGTGGGTAACTTACGTTTTAGCTGTCTAAAAAGTTAAGTTTTAGTGGAGAGCCACTATTTTTAAAAGAGCAAGATAGATTGAAAGAGGGTGTGCACTTTTATTTTCTGGTTCTATGGAATACAGTAGGATAACTAATAAATTTAAATAGTTGAAAGGGAGTGATTTCACAAAATGATAAAATATTGTATTTTATTTTTTGATACATGTAAAACAGCAACATTGTAAGAGTAGTTTAAAAAGAAATTGGAAAATGTATTCCAGTCTTTGGGTTTAGCACATGTATTAGTTTTTTTTTTTCCATCACTGGTAAAAATTTAAGATTTTTTGTAGATCTTATATTGGCTCAGCACTCTGGTAGCCACATTCTCTTGTGTTGATGCAGGGAAAGAATTTAGTGTAACAGCATTCCCAGGTACTTTTTTTTGACTGATGAGAGGAAGCCCCCAGTTATGATTTAATAAGCCAGTTTGATATACAGAGAAGCAGCAGTAATGTGCCAGATAGTATTAGTTTACTTATAAAATAAGAATTGATTAAATTATTATGAGAGAGTCAATTGATTTACTTTGGAAACAAATTTTGTAGTTGCATATAATTTCATCTTTGAACATTCTGTTTTATATATCCAACAGCATTTAACATCAAAGTGACAAATACTAAAAACAAACCATCATAAAATTGATTGGTTTACAGTAGATACTATTTATTATTCCTAGACTATTATTAATATTCCTCTTGCCAGTGTTACACTACATCTTTCTAAAATAAGGAAAATAACACATATAATTTCAGGACTATGTGGTACTTCCAGAAAATTCTAAATTTGAACACTATTGAATTAATGTCTTAGCAATTTGTAATGCAGTGCTGAGAAATCAATAAATGATCAAACATAAACTAAATATTATGAGAACATCTAGATGGCTGTGACACCCACAGGATGCAAAGCAAGACAGTGCTATGCCTCAGCAGTGAGGTAAATATTTGGTGCTAAAGGAACAAAGCTCAAGAAATCTCATACTGCTTGCCCTTCAGTGAGAATTATCCATTCTGGATGCTGTAATCTTATGTACTACATGGTCATGGAGTTGTAGTTAAAGCTTACTTGCATGGTAGCATTTGTTACTCAGGGGAATGACCATGTGATGCATTCCCTGAGAATGTACATCTACAGTGTCAATAGTTTTGTTTTAGTATTTTGGGGATTATTTCATGTGTATACAGCAGTACTTTCATAATAGCTTTACTGCAGCAAAAGATTAACTGTGTGTAACTATATGTTTAAGCATCATGGTAAGTAACTATAAGAAATTACAGTGTTTGTAGTAATAAATATATTTTGTTTGTGCAGGTGTTATGTAGTATTTATCTTTCCAATAAAACATAATAAGGCATCCAAACAAAGTGCAACCAATTGTTAAGTAGCATGTATTTTTCTAATGATACACAGTATGACACAAGAAAACAAAGAACATTACTTTCTTCAGTATTCTGGGAGCAATCTTTGCATAAACTAATTTAGGTGGGTCAGTGTAGTGTAGAGTATTAAGCTGTAAACTGATGATGTCATTCATACTGTAACTCTTGGTCTGAAGACCTCAGCATCTTGTATGACTGTGAGGAGGTAACTTAGTCATTACATCTGGGGCACCGTAAAAACCTAGTGAATTCAATTGCTTAATAAATAAATAAATACATAAAAAGTATACAAATCACTCATTTCTTATCAGTACCTAGCAAGCATGACCTCATGAACATGTAAACAGGATATGCCACACCTCACAGTACTGTATACCATTGCCTTATGTACCCACTGCATTTAGCAAAATATCAACATCATTGAATATTTTGAATAAAATCTCACATTTAGGTACAGTAGAGAGCTGATTATCTGAATGTCGATTATCCAGAACTTCAATTATCTGAACCAGCCTTCCAAGGTTTTCGGGTAGGAAAAATCATAAAGTCCGAATATGTAAACATTATACATATTCATTTGAACATGTTTTTTGAGCTTGCAGCCAGCTTGTGTGTGAAAAATATTCTTTATTGTCCACCGAAATTGCTGAATGGTTAAAAAGTGTATTCCTGCGTGCAGAAAAAAAACAAGATTTTAGAAGTTCTTTATCTGGTTCGATTATATGTTTGATTATCTGAACGGTTTGATTATCCAAACAACCCTAGGCCCCAATTAGTTTTGGATAATCGTCTGTCTACTGTAATGTTCATCTCATTTTCCATTTTAAAAATGTTCTTATCTTCCTCATTATTTAGATAATGTGCACTAATGCAAAATCATTCTTCAAAATGAGTTTATCCTTCCCAGGCTAGTGCTCTCGTATCAGCAGACTCTTAGCTCACAGATAACAGTAACATCTGGTATGGAGTAAGGTACAGGAAAATAAAGATGAATTCAAAAAGAATAAATAAAGATTCATGATGCTTTATAGAGTTTTACAGACAGGCAAAGGGAACATATGCAACATATGCAGCATCTGTATTAAAATACATCTACAAAATTTGATCCAAAGTTTTAGTAGCTTTTTAAGAACATTGCATTGACCACAATAAATGAGCAAAGCAAGAGAAAGTGAAAAATCATCCACTTTTTAAACCTGTATTACACAGCATATCAAGTGCACATATAGGAATTCATATTAAATATTTTCAATTTTTATGTGTAGATATAAATATCCTACCACGAAAAATGTATGCAAATCATGTAATTAAATACTTTGTAATTTTTTCACTGATTAAGGATGTACTTTTAATTCAGTGCAATAACTTCAAGATTCAAAATATACTTTTATACAATATATCTTTATAATCTTTTTATGCAATAACTTATTTGAAATTGGTTTTATTTTTAAATGAGAGGTTTATATTTTCCTAAGCCATACTATTTAATCATTTAACATAAGAGTTGCAAAATTTGTAAAATGTCCTTGAATTACTGAATGACCATATGTGCTGTGATACTCTCTTATAACAGTGTTTACTGCTACTTTGGTATTTTAAAGCAGTAGTGCAAGAAGCCAGAAGAGCTCTACATCATAACAGTAATAAAATGCAAAAGCAGTATGCCTCTCTCCATCTATCTATATTCATCCAGTATCATGGCATTCACAGAATGTAGCAGTCATTGCAAGTGATTGGACCAAGTAGTTGCAAACTAGTGAAAGCAGGCTGGCATATTCCACCCTTGAGTATTACTGTATATTGTTTGAGGTATAGGTACACATTTCAGTCAGCTCCTAATGCAAATTAGTGTGAGTATTACATTTGTGTCCTGCAAACCTTGATATCACAGGCTTCTTCCCTCATATCAGGAAGTGCATTGCAGGGAATATGATGGGAAACTAGGCATTGTATACATTAATATGGAGTTATGCCTCTCACCAACACAGATGGCATCTAACTAAAAGTGTTCTAAATATTCAAGCAAAGTATGCAATTTTTAAACAATTGAAAACTAGAAAAAAACTATTGTTTTTTTTAAGACTATTATCAAAGTTCCCCAAGGAAACATACATGAACATACAAGAAATTCGAAAATAAAGTACAGGTTTTCAAGTAATGAGACATTTTATATCACTGCATGGCTTACCATTTATCTGGATGTTCACATCTGCAGCATCTACAGGTTACAGGGCAAAGCATACAAATGAATACATCTGAGGTTAAGGAAAGTCTGTAATGTGATTTCCCAGAAAACTGATTCTTGTGTTGAGAGCAATGGCAAGAGAGGAACCACCAAGGAACAGATGTTTGATCATTTGGGGGTATAGACCTTCTGCCTTCTTTGTTTAAGAAAAAATGAATTGTTTTGGAGGAGGTTAAACTGTCTAAAGCTGTACAGTTTTTATTCTCCATGTAGATTTAGCATGTTACCAAATATTTATTCTGAAAAAAAAGAAAGTTAAAAGTTTGGCATTGTATTTTTTACTTTAAGTGTTTAACCTTGGTTTTAAAGTACTGTTTAAAGTACATACTAGATTTTATAATAAAGCAGTTAAAATTTAAGATGTTATACTTTAGTTTGAGCAGAAGAAAAGACAAAACGATCAATAGCCACCACATGTGATATTAGTATTCTTTGATTTATCCAGTGGCCAGATTCAAAAATCTTTGGTGCTTCACACTAAGTGAATTTATACAACAACTGGTCATGGGCAGAGTAGGTATGATTCAAAAAGTGCAGCTGCAAATTCTCGCTAGGCCATATAACATGGTCTGTGATGTTATATTCTGTTGACTGTAAAATTAAGCTCTGAGTATGATAATAATGCAAAACAATATTAAGAAGTGATTCAGAAATTTATAAAAGCTATACAGTGATGCTTCTCTTGATTTAGATGTGATCACAACCATATACCCCTGTTTAGACAGATTACATAATGAAAATATGCTTGTGATCACCACGGCTAGTGCAGATATGTGTTTACAAGAGGTTCCCATTGTAGCCACTTTGCCTGACAATATGCAACATTGCCCTAGAGGTACACAGTCATCATACCATGCTTAACATTTCATGCCCTCTATATCACCAACATAATGGACTGGTGCGGTGTAGACTGAAACAGCATGCAACAAAATGTGGAAATATCTTAGCCTTGTCTGCAGCCCTTTGAGAATCATGGTGTACCTATCCCAGTGGATGCCAAGGTATGTGTGGCTTTATCTATATTAACTAAAAGGACCTTTCAGTGACACAGTGGGAATATCCCAGGCCTCTGCCCCATGTATTCTCCATCAGTTCCTCAGTGCCTGCTTCAGGATGTGGGAAGGGGCATACATTGTTCCCACATATCCTAGAGGAGAAAGCCAACATTTTGTTGGAGTTCTATAAAACTGCCAATTTTCCTGAGGTTCTGGGAGCTATAGACTGCATCTACATTACAATAATGACCCCGCCTGGTGAACTGGGAAGAAGATATGTGAACCACTCCATCAGCTGCCAAGTGGTATGTAATGGATAGTTTAGCATATGCTATATGTGTACAGGCCACATGGGCAGTTTTTGCAACATGCACATATAGAACACATGTGATTTACACCTACCATTTGTAAGGAGTGTTTTTCAGCTGTGGCATCATATTGGTTATGCTGGATATACCCTGGAACCCTGGATTTTTACAACCATCACAATCGACACATTCAGTCTAACCAGGGGAACAACTGTGTACTACCACAAACAGAAAAATTATAGAACATGTGTTTGACCTAGTGAAGGCTATTTCTGCTGTCTGGATTCATCTGGAGCTGGCCTGCACTATGACTCCTTTCACATGTGCCAAGATACTGACCATGTGTACAATTTTATGTAATATTATAGTTAGGAAACAGTTAAAATAGGGTGCTGTCTTGTATGGTCATCACTTCCCAGCACTACAAACACTGGAAACAGAAATAGGTTAGGAATCAAAGAAGGAGCCAGCAGCAAGGGATGACAATACCTGATGGAGGTAGTCACAGTATTCCATGGCACTAACAAAGAAGCAGCTGACTGCGCATAGCTTTACAACATAACTATTCAAGAGTTAAGCAGATACCCTACAGAAAATGACACTTACAAAACACCAGACTGTGCTTACTCATTGCATAGGCAGGCCATGTTATGCATCAGATATAGGCAACCCAAGTAGGGCAGGACAAAGATATAATCATAACCCCAGGTGAACAAGGGAGTACAGGGTTGTGTGAGTCTTTCAAAGAGAAGTGTATTAGTGTGAGAGCTAAGGTGTAGCAAAAAAGCAAAACAAAAAGTAATTTTATGGGAATTGTGCGAACCTGCATGTGGGGGGTTTCAGGGGGTTAATGTTGAGAAGGGCTAGGGTCAGTGGACATGTGGCATGTGGTCAGAGATGTAGTGGCATGTGTGAGTATGTGTATGACTCTCAGTGTTTGATGCAGCACTGTGGTTTGGTGTACTGGACAGTCCAGGTCATGCATAACAGAAGGTTCAGCTTTCCATACACATCCCCACCTATGACAGCTGGCTCTGCCAGAAGCTGTACTGGTCATACTACTACCTTGGCTAGATGCTGTGTTACATGACCTCAACTAGCATCTGCAAGATTTTCCAACATGATGATAGACACAAACACAAGGATGCCCTCTCCTGGGTTTAGACACTTCCCCACTGTTGACTTCCTGTCACTGCCAAAGCATGGTCTTACTCTTCCATGGCCAGGTAGGCTAACATCTGTGGATGTAGCAGATGACTGGCTACATGGATGGTTCCCTCTGCCAGATGACCCAGTAAAAACAATGCATGGTCAAATGTGTGATTCAGTCTATCTAAAGAATCACATATATAAAAGATGCATTCCCAAAGCTCAGCATGAATGGCCTAGATCACCCTCAGTATCTTTCCCATCACTGTGGTATAGCTAGCCTATGCCTCCAAAACAGCCCTGCACATCTCGTCTGCTGGCTTGCAGTCACTGACACAGCAACATCATGAGGAAGCTGGTCACCTTATCTCCAGGGAGCACTATAACCAGCCCCCCGCACACAATTGGCCCTCCCAATCCATGACAGTTAGAGGCAGATTCAGACAACTGTCTACTGGAGATGAACACACACTTTCCTGATCTATAGAGTCCCCATCATCCTCTCTTCTCACCACTTATATGTTTGTGTATTCTAAGTATCCACAGCATATAAACTTTGCCCAGGGTTTGTGTAGGGGATGAGGTGGTCACAATCCTTTTGTCAAACATAAACCCTGCACACAGTGATTGTGCAAGGTCATCCCAACTGTCATTATCAAAGGTTACAGTTCCAACATCAGACAGTGGTAACTAAATTGTTCAGTTGCCAGATAAAGAATCACCACAAATCCTCCAAAACCAAAAATATCCAGTGTAAGTATGACTCAGCATCATGACTACACATGCAACAAATATATTTACAGCTATAAACATGAAAAAAAGATAACATTACAGCCCATACCTTGTGCAGATGGATGTGCTTGTTGGATTTCTGATGTAATGGAATACTATAAGTCAGACAGATTTAATGATATTTAGAGAGACTAGGTGGAAATGAAGGCTTACATTTGTTAGAGCAATAATCTACTACAACATACCTGCATCATTTGCAAATGAAACTCACCGTGGCCTGTCCAACTCTGCCACAACATCTAGCACCATGCTTCAGAACAGTGTGGAGGTGGTACTGCCTTTAAGGAAGGCCAGGATCTCCTCCAACTCTAAAAAGAGTGGGTGAGTTTATAGTCTACCACCTGTTGCCTTATGTTTCCATGTTAAGGCTTCTGCTCTGTGGTTGGTAGCATGGATCATATCCATGCCCCTGTGGTAGACCATGTCAGAGTTTTGTACAATACAACCCAAAACATCAACATTGAATTGGCTGTGATATGCAGGGACTTTTCTTTTGACAGGACTTTAAATGGGCAAACAAAAAATATTCAAAACTAGCATGAGAATACAAGCACTTTCGGTACATGTGCCTGACCAGATAAGACAGTAAATTATTCTGACCAGAGCTTACAATCTTGTGCTGATGCTGTGGAATAAGCTTTTGACTTGTAGAAAGATAACATGCTTTTTAAACAGGAAAATCTGTTTGAGGAAGAAAAAGTTGTATTTTAGACCCTTAAAGCATTACCACACAATTAGTTTATGCATAGAATATTTTCCTTGAGAGCAGAAAACCAGCATTTACAGTATGAAATGGATATACAGCAGTTCCATGTGCCATGATTGGCTATTTCTGGATAAGGTCATAATGCTGTACATGTTTGACTTACCATTTGTTTTTCACCCACTGTTAATAAATAATATATTAGTCTAGAAAAGACAATTCACAGAAATAGCATTGCTTACAATTTCATCTCAGCCATGGTCACAGAAGGGGCCATCAGTGAAATGGATTGCAAAGAGCCATTACCCACTGAGGGAATCCAGTACCGCCTAAGTTCTCAATATCTATACGATAGGATTTGCAGGTGCATGTGGAAGCACCATCAAATGCTATATTTTTGTTAGCATGAAAACAGTGGAATTAACAGCCTTGTTCCATCATGGCCTTTAATTATCCTTACATTACTACTTTCCTACTAGGCCATATATAGTATGCTGTAGTTGTGCTTGACAGATCCACAATCAAGTAAATGTCAGGCAACTGGACAATATCACCTCACCATTGCTCTAGCACTGTGAGAAATGTTGAGACTCATTACATATGTGCAAGGCACAGATAGCACTACAATACTAGTGCACATTACTCTCAATACGATCTCACAATCTCCCTAATCATGCTACTACATTCAGTACTTCTGCAATGTAACCCTTAATGCACTTTTGGAAAAAAAAATTACAAGTACTTACAAACTGACATCTGTTATTGGCCTAAAAACTAAACAGCAGACCAAAAGTAAAAGAGAATTAGATATATAACAAGCAGAGCTTACCTTATTTAAGCAATTCCCCTTTTGAAAAAAATATATTTCTTCAAAAAACCCTTAGCATGATTCAACCTGTTTAAAGAAATGTTCTTCCATACCTCAGTGAGGCCCTGTGCTTTTTGGAGCACTTACATCATGTATATTCACATCTCTGCAAGTGATGCTTATGCTAATTTGGGATCATCTCATTATTGTCTCTGAATCACTCAATTTCTGCATGAGCAAATTTCATAGACATCATGGAGATTTTTAAATGATACAGTGCACTTTCCAGAGCAACTTCAGACAGCTACACATATGCTAGGACAGCCAGTTAGTTTAGAGTTGAGTGAAATGTCATCACATATTTAGCCATTGTCAGACAGAGTTGCTATAGAGCCTACATACTCAGCAGTATACTCAGGAATGGAGGACTGCCATGTTTCATATCTTAAAGTGCCATTGGAAACAGTAATACAACACCTATATTTTCTGAGTTTGCCATTTGATACTTAAATGAGGTGCCCATTTATGCCAACCATTGTGAGGCAGATGGGATACATGAGAACTGTTTTTAGCCAAAGATGTCTGCTAATTTTCCATGAAACTCTTCCAGATGAGAAATCCTGGCTAGCGAAGGAGGGGGTAGGTCTCTTTTTTGGATACCGAGGTGGTATGAGGAGCAGTCCAAGATTTTTTTGTAATTCTCCAAAAGGAGTACAGCTGGAGTCTCATGCATGAGGGTCACAGTATAAGGCTAATGCCTGGAATAGTTTGGACAAGGCTGTCACTCATGCTACTGGCACCTCACACATGGAGTGGCAGTGTTGCCACCATTATAGTGACATAAGCTGTTGCAAACCTAATCTCCTTTACTAATGGGAGGAAGAATTTAAGGCACAGTCACCAACTCTGTACTGTAAGTATAACTTAATTTATCTATCCAAATTACATGACACTGTGTGCCACCAGCACAATTTTTATTATGGCTTTTCATGTTTCTAGACACTGAAAAGATCAAAAGGAATACAGAAGTACATAGGAGAAGACTTGAGCACCTAAAAAAGTGCTGGGGTGAGTATACATGTTGTCAAAAAAATGTCTGGGTTTTAACATTAACACTAGAAGGCATTAAAACATAATGTATAACTTTCATACACCAGTGCCAGATCTGTCAGTACTAACATAAATCAAAGCTATTAATATGACTATGCAATGTCCAATGTCTTTCTTAATACTTTTTCCTTTATAGATTGATGAGTGGATTGCCATGTTAGGTGTATCTCTTCTGAAATTGATGAAGACATTGGTGGGTTCCATTTCCGGCCCACCATTGCTGTGATCATGAAAAATATGTCATATATATTGTATGTTTAGTAGTATTTCTGCAGCACATACCCTCTCAATATTCTCAATTTTCACAGAATGCCCATATTTTTGACTCGTATTTATGGCCTGTTCTTCATAAGATTTGTGGTTTTCTAGCAAGTTGTTGAGGATTGAAGTCATTATAAAAGGACAGACATTTAAGTTTCTGTGTCCATATCCTTCAGAAAATGCATGCTAATGCGAACACTAATATTCTTGCAATGTTTTCATTTATAAAAGCAATAATTTAAATATGTAACTATTACTGGGCCTTTAACCACTAATTATTTTTTCCTATGTCCAAATGTATTGTGCTAAGACATTAAGAGGTATGCTGCAGCAGTACATGGCCCATATACATAAGATCATCATTATTGGTTTGCAATATCCAATAGGATGGTCACCACATTTTGGGTGACACACCAGCGTATACCACTACCAGAGTAGCAAACAAACTGAATGAACAAAAATACAAGAAATATGTGACCCTGCACTTATCTATTAAAACTCCACAACAAAAAAAGTCATTAATTGATGTTAATCAAATCAAATGCAATGTGTTCCATATTTTTTTCAGTTCAATTCAAAATTACTATTAAAAGTAAGGTAATTTTGTTTGTGCACCATTTTAAGCCCAATTATCAGTGTGCAAACCATTTTCTTTATTGTAAGTAACTGATTTTTCTTTTAGTTTTATAATATATAACAGCACATGATTGAACTGTATTTTTTAAATAAATGAGTATATACAGAACTGTTTCTCTTTTGTTTGGGTGGGAGGTGACACACTAGCAGAGTCAAGATAGGCATTTTCCGAATTTTTGACACACCAACCCCAAAAGGGTCACCATCACTGGCCTATCCTCTGAATTTAACCAATGATTCAAATATGTATGTCTGAGCAGCATGTTTATCTTCTATATGTTCAGCATCATAAGACACCAAAATTCATCTCTGATCATATCCACACATTGGTCTGGCTAAATAGCCCCAGCCATTAATCTGTATCATAATGCATGCCAAGCTGGCTATTGCTTTAGGTCACCCCTGCATATAAGATATCTAACTATATCTATATCTATATATGTATATAATGTATATATATATATATATATATATATATATATATATATATATATATATATATATATACATATATATATATATATATATATCTGTATATATATATATATATATATATATATATATATATATATATATATATATATATATATATATATGGACACACACACACACATCTTAGATATATATATATATATAGCTATAGATATAGATAATATGTAGCTATAGATAGATATATACATATATAGTGGTACAGCAGCTAGAGTGGTCACCTCACAATAAGAAGTTCTCTGGTTCAATTATTGGCTAGGGTGCCAACTGTGTGGAGTCTGCTTGTCCTTTCTGTATTCACATGGGTTTCCTTATGGTGCTCCAATTTATTCCCATACTCCAAAGATGAGCAGTAGGTGGATTGGGCACCCACAGCAAGGCTAGCCACCTGGTGGTGTGAAACTTGGCTTTAGATGACTGTCACTGTTAAAGTCACACCTAGACCCCATGTGAGAAAAAGGGGTTGTGGATGCATGGATGTATATACACACATATGTCTAGATAGATAGATATTAATATATGTATGAATAAAGTTCTTCTGGCATCCATGATTATTTAGTGATTTGGAAAGTGTATTCTGTTTAACTGTATCACTACCAACAATAGATAGAATTAAATTTTCATTGTGTTTGTATTTTCTTCCTGCACCCTCTGTATTGCTATTGTTTGCCCTTCATACATTTTTTTGATTTATTTTTCTTTACTTTCAACATTAATTTTATTATTCATAAGCAGCATCACAGCAGCCTTCAGTTGGCCTATAAGCAAGGCCTCTTGGCCCACCACAGAGCACATCTGCTGCCCAACCTGCAACAGCTGCCTCCACACTTCCTGCCTTACCTGGGACATTACCTGGGCCACGTCTGTCAGGTAGCCCTGCACCAGAAACTGCTATAGTGGTATCTGTCTGTATCAGTATTAATTGAAGTGATGACTTTGTCAGCCATTGACAGCTGGCAGACATTGTGGGGGATGTCACTGACAGCAGGATGGATACTGACATCGGTCAAATGTAGACCATGCTCCAACAACTCATTAAGTCATGTCCCTGCTCACCTCTGGATCCACCTTCTGGGACAGTACCCACTGTTAACAGTACTTAGGATAATAGGGAATCTCCTACTTTCTCAGCTCATATAAACTGCATTTGTGAATACTCAGTCCTATCCCCAAACATGGTGTTCCCCTCCCTTTTGTGTTCATGCCAACCCTGTTGGTTTAACAGTCTTCCCCTTTACACTGTCTTAGAAACTCAAAGCACTGTTAATCTGCACTAAGCATCAAACTGTCTGTTGTATCTGAGCAAGTTACTGCAAAAAAGATAAATTAAAATGCATTCATAGTTAAAATATTAACATTAAACGTATAGACCTCATGCTGTTCAGTTTATTAAAAGCCAAATAATAAACACACTGTTAACAGTAAGAAAAAAAAACAATGAAACCAAGGATCATACCCAAAGAACTTTGCATATTTGTAGATGCTCTTTTTTACTAAAATGATTGCTTCTTTACACCATAATTATGGTCAGGACCAGAAGCGTGCACACACACACACACACACACACACACACACACACACACACACACACACACACACACACACACACACGTATTTCAGCTTGCTGTTCTGTCCTCACTTGTTAATCTCAAATCTTTCTCACATCACATGCTGCTACACATTACATCATGCTGGTCAGCAAGCACTCAGCTCTCCTGTGGTTCACAAAACAGATGGAATGGAATGTGCAACTGAAATCTACTATACTTGTACTGCACATGGATGGAGCATAATGTACAAGTTTACACTCTGTGTTTTATCAAAGCAACACAAGTGACATGAGTATTTAGTTTTTAAAAAGCAGTTTTTAAAGTGACAGGTAAGCGCGTCATGAAAAACGAACAAGCCTTTTCTCTTAAAGCCAACCTTTAGCAGAGTGAACTGATGGAATGTAGATGATACTATCATGATTATTTTTTTTTTTAAGTGACAGACGAGTATACAAGTGATAGTTGAATGAGCCTTTTTTTTAAAGCCAGATAGGCCTCCAGACAGCACTGGGTCCTTGGCAGCTGCCTAGGTCATCTTGTGCTGGATACAACTCTCGGTACTGGGGACCACCCTTAAATATAAAGAACTGAGTTGGCAACTTAGGTTGAATGCCTCTATGCCACCAGTAATGCATGCTTCATGAGTGTTCTGAAATTGAGATTGTCTTTATTATAGTACCCACACACATTACCATTAAATGCTTGCAGTCAAATGAATGAACAACTGCATAAATAATGCTCTAGATTTATATTTCAGCTAACTGCTGTGAAAACGATACAGTGAACTCATTAAATCCCTTCATGATCTCCCAGTCTTTCAGTTCAAGACTCAGAGATGAAGTGGTAAAAATAAAACTCACTTTGATGTTAACACCAAGCATATCAAAAATATCTGCAAATAGTTAGCAGGCTTTACTTTTAACCTTATGGAATTACAAGTTCTTGAAAAGGACTCGAAATATTTTCCTCTGTAGTTTCCTATTTATGGAGTCTTTACCAAAAGATTATTGACTCATAGGAAAGATAAAATTGAGACTTTTTTCTTTTTTTTTTTTTTCTTTTTTGTTGTTGCAGTGAAATATTCTAACATTTCTAGTCACTCTCAATATTTAGATGTTGACAATTTGCTAGTAGACTGGCTACAGATGCCATATGGTATGAGTTTAAAAAAGTGTGTAGTAAAGGGTTACAAAATCAGTTTCTCTCCAAAAGTTCTGAATGTCAAAATTCAATTCTTTGAACAACTATTAATGAAATACATTACAGATTTGTATGACAAACTTCTCAAAACACAATAAAATTAAATTAGGAAAAACAGAAGCCTTAAAAAGTTGTTAGGTTAAACACTGTAGTAATAAAGGAAGCTGATAATAGTGGTAATATTATGGCACATCCAACAATAAAGGATTATAATATATGCATGGATGTATTAAAGTACATACATGAATGCACATTTGGATATAAATATATGTATATATAATTATATATAATATATATATATATATATATATATATATATATATATATATATATATATATATCATCATCATTGCCATCTTCTTTTGGCTATTCCCATTAGGGGTTGCCACAGCGGATCATCTGTTTCCATTTCTTCCTGTCCTCTGCATCATGCTCTTTCACACCAACCGCCTGCATGTCCTCTCTCACCACATCCATAAACCTTATCATAGGCTTTCCTCTTTTCCTCTTACCTGGAAGCTCCATCCTTAGCATCCTTTTCCCAATATAACCAGCATCCCTCCTCAGCACATGTCCAAACCAACACAATCTCACCTCTCTTGCTTTGTCTCCAAACTGTCCAACTTGAGCTGACCCTCAAATATACTGATTCCTAATCCTGTCCATCCTAGTCTCACCAAGTGCAAATCTTAACATCTTTAACTCTGCCACATCCAGCTCTAACTCTTGCCTTTTTGTCAATTCCACCATCTCCAACCCATATAACATAGCTGGTCTCACTACCCTTTTGTAGACTTTCCCTTTCACTCTTACTGGTACCCGTCTATCACAAATCACTCCTGACACTCTTCTCCACCCATTCCACCCTGCCTGTACTCTCTTCTTCACCTCTCTTCCACACTCACCATTACTCTGAACTGTTGATCCCAAGTACTTAAACTCATCCATCTTTACCAACTCTACTCCCTGCAGCCTTACCATTCCCCTACCCTCCATCTCATTTACACACATATATTCTGTTGTAGCCCTGCTGACCTTCATTCCTCTCCTCTCTAAAGCATATCTCCACCTCTCCAGGGTCTCCTCAACCTGGTCCATACTCTCACTACATATCACAATTTCATCTGCAAACATCATAGTCCACGGGGCCTCCTGTCTGATCTCATCTGTCAACCTGTCCATCACCACTGCAAATAAGAAAGGGCTCAGAGCCGATCCTTGATGTAATCCCATCTCCACCTTAAATGTATCTGTCACTCCCACTGTAGTCCTCACCAATGCCACACTACCCTTGTACATATCCTGTACCACTCTTACTTACTTCTCTGCCACTCTCGACTTCCTCATACAATACCACAACTCCTCTCCAGGCACCCTGTCATAAGCTTTCTCTAAGTCCACAAAGACACAATGCAACTCCTTCTGACATTCATATAAAGAGAGTGAGAGAGACAAAGAGAGAGAGAGAGATTAATGTATATATATCTATATATATATCTGTATATATATATATATATATATATATATATATATATATATATATATATGCAGAATATGCAGAGTATATCATCAATGAAGCTTTTCACAGAGAGGTGAAAGGCCGGTAGAGATGATAAAAAATGAGCTGACCAGGCAAACCATCTTTTTTGCCTTGAGACTGAAGTATAGTGAGGATCAAGGAAAATCTCTCAGTGTAGTGCAATAGTTGTATATACAAACAGTGGGGGGGCTTGGCCCACCTACAAAATTGTTTGTGTTTTTTTTTTCAATCCTGTTTGGATCAAGTTTTTTTTTTCACCCTAATGGTTACATTTCAGTAATTTCCTGAGTGACATTTAATGGTTGAAGTTGTTATGCTCATATATATATATATATATATATATATATATATATATATATATATATATATATATATATATATATATTGATAGATACACATGTTTGAAAGATATCTGGCATGCTAGACAATCTGCTATTACCAGAAAACTTGAGGGTTGCTATCTTTTATGGGCTACTCAAAGTTCCTTTCAATAATACTCCTGAATTCTATGATGTCTTTATGTGTAACTTTTAGAAAAAATGATATTGTTTTTGGGAATGCGCAAGAATTATACAATAATACATATGACGCAAAAAAGGAATATAAACAATGCCGAGTAATTTTTCTCCTTTTAGGTTTTACTTAATATTCTGTACCTTTATGTAGCAATGAACAATTGTCTCTACTGCATTATCAATACTATACTATATTGCTTTGCTATGGTGCTTTTAAATTCCAGCCTTATTTGTTTTACATCTTCTCCCACAATCTTTAACTGTTCACCACCAAATTCCACCCTACAACAAAATATTTCACTAATAGAATGCCATGAACAAACAGGAAACAGGATTCAAAAAATATTTATTCTTCTTTAGCGCCTCGACTGAACCAGTCTTCAGGAAGTATACAATACAAATGACAAAACATTCCCCTTAAATACCCCACCTTAATCAAACAATTATAGCAGCAATCAACTAATTAAATGATTGGTTTTCTTCCCGTTGATGTACAAACTATATTAGATAAACTTGAGCATCTACTGAACAAAGAGACTACATGTTATTTTAATATTCTTGGTCTACAACGTTATATTGATCTTGATATCTCCCCCAGAAGTCTTTGTGCTTTCAAATCACCCTCTACACCATTTGATGTTACTGATGGCATGGAGAAGGTGTTTAGAGATCGATGGCTAAATGCTGCACATAAATGTGTGATGGAGTGGGCGATGATTTTGATTGAACGAGACTGCATTAAACAAAAGAAACTGAAAGAACAAATTAAACAGGTTAATTTAGAGCTTACTCAAAAGGTGGGGGCTGTGCAGACTGATAACTTGTTGGTGATCATAAATGATAAACTAAAAAAGTTGGAATCAGATATTGTCGAACAAAAAACTACTAAAATTTACAGAGATGTCCATGATTACAATGGAGGGCGGGCCTTTCTTTGGAACACCAATCGCAAAGCGTTAAAGATGGATTCATCTAATCGTCAGAAGGGAGGCTTTAAAAAGAATGTTACTGTTTCATTTGCCTCTTCTGAAGGCTCGTCTTTCACTACAGAGTTGGAGAATAAATCCAGATCTTTTCCATCGTTACTCCCAGCTCAACAATCCAAGGCATTTCAACAACGTTTTTGACAACAACAGAGAGAAGATGAAAGAAACTTCAATCGGAAAAGAGGATATGCTGCGCCTTTGCCGGCAGGTGAAGGACAATTTAAAGAGAACCACAAACGTAGTAAATGACAGTAATGTTGCTGCCATTTCTACACCATCTCAGGTTGTTAATTTATCTGGTTGCTGTTTGACTAATGAACAGGTAGGTGTATTAAATTTGGGCTTAAAATTCATTCCCACTGTTTTACCATCTTGGCATATTCTTGAACAAGAACTTTTTAGATTATCACGTAAGTTACAAGTGAAATGTCACTTTGATCACAACGTGAATGATAATAATGAGAGTTTGTCTAATGATGAGTATTTTTCTTGCAATTCTGATAGCTTGTCTTTTGTGGAAAATGCTGATGATGTTAGTTTTAACGCATATTGTGTATTAAGCACATTTAGTATTAAATGTAAGAGTGATTTTATACCAGCTTTTAGTAATGAAAGTGTTAAAAATTTTATGGCCATGGTTCGCTTTGCATTAGAACAGATTTATGGTGATTTTTGTCAGCATGAATCTCAGATATGTTATAATCTAACTAAATGTGAATGGACAGCATTAAAAGATTTGGCACAAAGTAAACAATTAATTGTGAAGCCATCAGATAAAGGTAACAAAATTGTGATTTTACACTATAGGCAGTATTTGCAAATGTGTTATATGCATTTGCATGATACTGATGTTTATAAAGTTGTTAATATTCAAACTTACTATGGGGCACTTCAGGAATATTTGACATTGTTAGATAAAAGCCAATGTTTAGGATATTTTATTAAGGAAGATGTGAATAAAAAGTTAAACATAGAGAAATGTACTATGGTTACCTTTTATTGCCTGCCTACACTACATAACGTACAACAAAGTGGGGCTATTCCACCTGGTCGGGCAATAGTTGCTGCTATAAATTATTTTTGCATAATATTGGTATTGTTATTCATGAATTTCTTTTGCCGTATGTTCAGCAGCTAGATTCTTACATTAGGGATACTTTTGATTTTCTTAATAAAATTTCTGTAATTAATTGGAATTCAAATGTGCATTGGATAACCCTGGATATAATATTTTTATGGCCTATTTTGAAAAGAGGTATATCTATTATCATGTATTTTACAAAAAAATATGTCGTAAAGTATTATAGATATATAGATGATTTGATTTTTATATGCCAATATGGCATTAATGAAGTTGAGAGTTTTATTAATGACCTACAGTGTAATGAATTTAATTTATCCTTTGATGGCTTGCAATTTAGACAGATAGTTGATTTTTAGATGTACATTTGATGGGTACTAGCACTGGTCAAATTTATACTTCAGTGTTTAGAAAATTTCATGTTGGGGGGCAATTTCTGCATGGTTCTAGTTTTCATCCGATATATTTAATTAATTCTCTACCTTATGGGTAACTACTACATTTATGTAGAATTTGCAATAACACAACTGATTTATTTAAAGCTATCACATCGACTACTCAGATGTTCTTGAATAGGGGGTATTCTCTATTCACTATTCAGGATGCTTTGGATAAAATTAGTGCAAATTATCCAGTAAATGCTAAAAAATTTAAAGATGAAAAATGTATGCATTATAAAAAAGAGATTTTTTTCTCAAAATAAGTTTTATATAGTTATGTTATATAACATTTTGTGTGAACAATTGCAAGAACAAATTAAACATTATTGGAAATTTTTATTGAGGGATGGGAAGCTAAATAAGTTATTAAATGGATTTCCTGTCTTTTCTTATAAGAGAGGTGTCAGTATAGTGGACAAACCTATTAAATCATATTTTATTGCTCCCGTAGAATGTTTAGTAGATAATCCATTACCGAAGGGTACTTTTCCTTATGGGAAGTGTAATATTTGTGATTTACTTGTTCAAACATTTTATAAACTGGGTAATAAGAATTTTACTGTGTTAGCTAGCTTTTCATGTACTACTTCTGGTGTTATTTATGCTTTATGCTGTCCATGTAATTTAATATACATTGGGGAGACTAAAATAATGTTTAAACATTGACTACAAGAACATGTCAGAGATATAAAGAAATGTAGAGGGGAAAGTTCTATTGCAATGCATTTTATGCAGTATCATAAAAGTGATTATAGGTTGCTGCAAGCTACTATTTTAGATGTCTGTGTGAGATAAGCAACCTTACATGAATAATGCAGAGGACATCTATCAGGGATGTTATATACAACTGTGTTATTATGCATTGTGAGAAGTTGTGCAAACTGATTTGTCTGAATATGAGTATAATCTCAGAAGAGGTCTTCAGCAAGTGGGATACAGGTAAAGGCTCATAGACAGCATTAGAAGAAGCACACACAATCATGGACAATATCAGAATAATACCACCAGTAATTCCTTCTCTGTGGCATAACATGTATGATTTAGAGTAATCAGAGAGGGTTCTGCACAAAAACACTTGTACAACTATTATGACATATCTGCACTCTATGAGGGTAACCATGTACATCTTCTTGACAATGTAACATCTGCTGGAGGTGTTAGGAACTGCTAAACCTGTATGTGACATTATGATCAATACAGGCTAGTTGTCAAGTGTGCATGACATGTATATACGGCACAATACACACCATCACAAATGTTACCCATGCCATTAATGTTGTCAAACAACTATGTATGTACTGTGTTCATCGCC
This sequence comes from Protopterus annectens, assembly GCF_019279795.1. Classification (NCBI taxonomy): domain Eukaryota; kingdom Metazoa; phylum Chordata; order Ceratodontiformes; family Protopteridae; genus Protopterus; species Protopterus annectens. The sequence continues at coordinate 1,754,614,280 of NC_056737.1, read as the reverse complement.
AGTGCAGGTATTACACATGCATCTGGTGTAACACCTTGATGGGGTTTCTGCACCATCAGACAGTTAATGTTTATGCCACAAAAAGATTACATAGGTATGGCCAATAAGATGTGTGGCAGGTCACCATGGCAAAGTTGGTACACTTCAGTTACACATCATTGGAGGATGCATAGTGAGCTATATGAAGAAGGGTGCATTGTACTCAGTTATTGGTGTGATGAAGGCTGTGAACTATGAAGGTATTATGGCTGTGATCTGGATGTCCTTTACATACTCAGTAGTGGTGTTACATACAAAGGAGTAGTCACCACTGTGACTACATGCTGGTGTACATTTCACATACCACCTACCCCAGGACACAGGTCACATACCTATTAGTCTGATTATAGTGAGTGATGTCTACATTATACTTGGGTTGTGTGTTTGTTTTCCTGACATAATAAATCCCCTCATCTTTTTGTGTCATTGCAGGTGTTGTCATGGCTGTGGCAGCAATCTTTGTTGTGTGTTGATACTGTCTGTATTATACTAATGTGACAGTTAGAGTCAGTGATTGCCCACAATCTGTAGTCCTTCAGACAGCTGTTTGGACACAAAATTATTTGTATGCCATCTATCATGTCTGTGACTTAAATAATGGACACAAAAGGGCCTAGCAGACAACCCTGATGTACTGGACCTGAAATATAGTTCACTTCACAAGTTTCAGCATATTTCAATGCCATGTAAGTGATACAGTGGTCTCCCCACTTGGTGATATAGGTGTTTATGGCCATATCTTACAGTGCTGAATACATAACTCAGTGTGGATTTGTGTCAAATGCCTTAGGCTTGTCAAGTTCAAAAGGATGATAGTGTTATCAGCATGCATGGTCTTGATGACCTCTTTGAGGACATCTAACAGATGTAACAGACATGATGTAGCATTAACAGCTCACCCAGGTCTGTTGTACACAGCTGAGATATTACTAGTGTTCATTCCTTTAGTAGAAGAGCCATGATAACATGTTGGTCTACCTCACAGATGAGGAGAGTCAGGATGTGTCTATGCACGCATGTATCAGGTGTTGTCAGCCCCAAATGACATGGACGCATGCATGTTGATGTTCACCCATCTACAGGAACACAGTCTGTTTGGAGGGTGTGTTTAAGTGGGTACTCAACCATATCAGGAAGGTGTATGTGCTGAGTCATGCAGTAGCTGATCTGTGATGTTATCACAGGCCATTCATTCTGTGTGATAGGACTGGATGAAAGTAAGACAGTGCCTACTGGCTATCCTGATCTGGCCTATGGTTTGGACACAATCCCCCATGTGTGTATCATTGAGAAACTCACCCAGCTAGGCATCAATCTTTACATCACTGCATGGATAACCAATTGGCTCATTGACAGAACACATGCTGTGGAAGTTGGTGAATCAACCTGTACCTAGGGATTTGTGCTTGGCCATTTACTGTTGGGATGTTATTTCTTGACAGTTCAGGCTAAAGTATATGGCCTTAGGCTTACTACTTTTGCTGATTTTTTGCATCAGGGTGCAATCACTGAGTCCTCCTGTGATGATAACATACTAGAGAATGGGCTATCACAGACAAATGATTGCTGACAAAGCCATAAGGCCTACAAATAAATGCAAAAATGTGTCTTCATTTTATCCTCCTGCAAAGATAAATTCCCTGCTAATTACAGCATTGACAACAGTTCCACTATGCTGAAACCCAGTGATGCAAGCACAGGAACACATGAAGATAGCAATGTGAATTTTGAGCACCAAGTGTCATGGCATAGTATTCAAATCTGAAGATAATAATATAGCACTGTAAAAAGAACAAACAAAAACAGCACTGGACAAGATAGCACCCAAAATAAGTCAAATATTTAATCCAACACAATAATGTAAGTGCTTTCATACAGGATAGTACCTGTACTTCCTCAGACAAAAGTAAAATCACAAAAGAGAAATCACAAAAGAGCATTGCATTTAAATATAATTGCATTTAAATACATCCTCCCAAGAAATAATCCCACCTAGTTATAATCACATGATTAATCAACAGTTAATTAACTACAAGCATATCCAATACCAACTGCAAAAAAAAAAAAAATATTGTAATGCTTATATGAATAAAAGTATAAAATGCATATATGAAAATATGATTGAAAAATATAAATACTGATATAAAAGCATCTCAAAGTAGAAATACAAATAAACAAATACAAAGGAAAAGTCCATGATGCTGTACATGTATCTTGAAACACCTTCTACAAACTTAAAAACTAACACTGTTTTTAAATATTTATATTATTTATAAAATTAATGTCATTTATTTAAAAGATGTCCTGCGTCAGTTAAGTGGCTCCCTATCTGATAAGGCTCCTGAGTTTCAATATACATGCTATAGAGCACATATCATTGATGACTGGATACCTAAAGGCATTACATCTAAGTTGCCACAGGAGCTCACATCGTTTTCCAACCATGAAGAGATAGGGCCACCCCTTATACTATCAGTCACCTGATCTATAACCCTAAAATCAAAACTATGGTCTGGAAAATTTATTATATGCTTAGCAAGGGCATTCTCAACCTCCTTGTTTTTAATGGCATATGTGTGCTCATACACTCTGTCCTTAGTCTCCTCTCCATCTTTCCTATATAGAAGACAGGGCATACTTTACATTTGACAAGATAAATAATAATCCATGAGTTACAATTAAATCTCCCATTGCAGGAAAATCTCATATCCCTGACAGTGAAAGAAAGGCCTGTGTTGACAAATCTGCAGTAAGGGCATGACTCACATTTAAACATACCTTTTATTCTAGAATTATTAATCTTTTTAGCTTTCAACATAGATTTCAAATTCTGTCCCCTTCTGTATATTATCACGGGTTTACTATGTAAGTTATTCCTTACCTTCTCATCAGCTATTATTAAATCCCAGTTTTTACACAAAATGCGCATAATCACGTAAGCCTCATTACAGAAAGGGGAAATAAAAGTGGATGCAAAATCAAAAATTAGTTTAGAAGTCGGTCCACTGGTATGTACATGAGTTCTATCCATAACATCCACCCCACTCAACTGGGAATCATTTAGAATAGCCTTAAAATGACCAGCAAAACTTTTAGAGGTTACTTCTGCCAGAATATCCTCCAATAATGAATGTGGATAACCACGTTTTATAAACATGTCCTTTAGAAACTGGCATTCTACCAGACATTCATCATAATTAGAAATCATACTGGCCACTCGGACAAGTTGTCCCTTAATAACTGATTTTTTTCTGATGGTCAGAATGGGATCTAGAAAAATGCAGGAAAGAACTGGAGTACGTTTCTTTCCTATAAATGGTAGTCACATAACACTGTCTGACACTATCCTTGCTTAAGCATATATCCAGATAAGAAATCCTTTCCTTTTGAAAACCATTAGTGAACTTTAAAAAAATTTGTAGTATTCCCCGGGATTTATGAACCTTGCGCCAGGCGCCAGCATAGCGTCGGTGTTATAACGCCAAATATGGCTGCTGAGCAATTCAGGTATGAATGAATTCCACGTGCACTACCGGCGTGCGCCGGACCGTCTCCGCCCCCGGCGTAGGTATGCAAATCACACTGTGTGCGGTATTGCACCATGCAAATGAGGGCAAATAGCGATCCACGATGGGCGAGGCGTAAGGGTAACGCAATGTAAACCAAAAACGGTTTACATTTACCCAAACATACCGGAGGAGTAACGGAAGGCTGTCAAAGTCAGGTATCATATAGGTGCAATATGCCAATGTGGAAAGGCACCGAGAATGTCCAAAGAAAATATGCACAAAATGTAAAAAATGACATAAATGGCACGCACGTAGAAAGAACAGCAGACCCCCGGGATATGTGCACAGAAGTTGCAAAGCAATGAAATAATATGACAATGTCCTAAAAGAGCAGTATAACACACATCAGCTGCACAGCCACCACACACCATAGTATGTATGTAAAGCTACAACCCCAGCGCAATGGTTGTCAAGGAGTGGTGGCGGTGTTCTGCGCCGTAACCATGTATTAGTAGTCAATTCCATGCAAATGAGGCAGATAATAGTGAATCGCAAAAACGGCGCCGGCGTAAGGATGGAGCAAACGGCGTAGCGGTACTACACCGAGTGGCTACACGAGATACATGTCAACCACAGAGGGTGTGCCACTGCAAACGCCATGTAGGAGTACTACATGCATCATTACTGCGGAGAACATGGCCCATGGCAGAGTAGATTACACCCCTGTGTTAGTGGCATGCAGGTGAGTACAGATGTGTTACATGACTGTCATTTGCATATGTAAACTGTCTGAGCCGGGTAGAGAGCACAGCATGACTATACTGAGACATGTAACGTTGTATCCATTGTGTAAGGTACACCACACATGTGTTATTGTAACACGGCCTGCGTGTACATGTGTGTATGGCACTGGTACAAGGGCACCCAAGGTATCAGCTAGACATATGGTCCAGAAATGCGTGGTCCTGCACATGTGTACCCACGCCATGGTGTAATATGGCAACCACAGCACCATGTGGGCCATGTGTGTGTACATCAACCATGTACAATGTGATATGCCTGTATAGGGACAGTATCCATGTGATACACACCGCATGACTGTCAGTATGCAAAGGTGATGTGTATGCACTATGTGTGATGTAACTGATGCAATGATATCTACATGATATATCTGCCACACTGACACCTGTATGGGTGTCAGCAACATGAGTAGGATGAGCTAGAATGCTGCCAGGTATGTAGAAGTGGTATATGTAGGCATGTACAGTACTGTGTGACAGCAGGTAGTGTATGTATGCAAATACTGAGCATGAGGGCCACATGTCTGAGGACTGTGCAATGTCACCGGTCCCATACTTGTTGTAGTTAGCATGATATGCCTGCACCACTGTGTGAACTGTACAGAAGGCACAGGGCGTAACATCCGATACATAAGTGCGATGTGATGCTGGATGTGTACACTGGCAATAGCATAAAGTGGAATGGTGCTGAAGGGCAAAGAGCGGATCATGTCTGATGTGATACCCTCTGTACCACCCCAACCACCCATGCAATAATATGACAGGTGGCCAGCATGGGATGTGGTGTGCTGTGGCGCACAGAAGCCCAACAAGGGTGCCAGGAAAGGCATGCAGGTAGTCAATGAGTGTGTGAAGCATGTATGTCAAGATGTGGCCCAGTGCCATACTGAATGGCCCAGTCATGGGTGTAGAGATGCAGCCCCATCGTGCAATGCAGTACCATCCATGTGTAGTGTGATAGATGTGGTAGTGTGGTGGTCAGGGTGCACAACGTACATGAATGGGCTAGCAGTCACTGGCGTGTGCTGCTGCAGAGACATGTAACAGCCAGGTTGGCGGGATACAACAACTACGGCGGTTTGAGGTGACATTGGGACTGTGTTCCCGGACATAACATGTGCATGGCAGTACTATGTATGTGTCCACAGGGTTAATACAATGTCCAGCCAAGGATTGGAACCCTGTAGTGAGTGAGAGTGTGTATTGTTGGTAGGTACCCCATTGGCAGGCACGATGACAGCAACATCTGTGTCGTCAATGCCTGCATGACCGTGGTATGCTGCATTGAATGTGGATGTAGTCAAACAGCAGAGACATACCACCACACTGCGTGAGGGCCCACACTGCAATGTCTGGCAGTCATGTGTAGGTAGCTAGCTGTGGAGTATGTCATGCACCATCAGGACACACCATGACTGTCAAGTGACACACAACACACAGGTGAACATAACTACCGTGCAACAGCCTGCACATGTGCCCATACAGCACGTGTGCATGGAACAGGAATACCACTGTGGCGTCTGTGAAAGGCCAGTACCACCATGTCTCAGTGTGGAATAGCATGGTCCCTACCAGTGTGTAAATCTAGCAGAAGTGCACTGTGATCAGTGTTGGCATAGGCACGTGGACTGTCCATCGTGCGGGTGCCATGCCATCAACTACCACTGTCAGTGGATGTCAGTAATACCGGCTGTAGTGTGTATGTACCATGCATGCTGCTATGGTTGTGTGTTTAGGGTGTGGCTAGCAGGGATGGTAAGCATGGATGTTCAGCAAACAGAGCGGGGAGGTGTGTAGGCCTAGCACACAGACACATGGAGGTTTGGTGCATGCTGAGGGTAGTGTAGGTATGGTATGTGTCGTGTAATGTGTCACCCAGCTATGCGTGCTGCATGGCCAAGCATGTGTGGGTACATGGGAGTCCATACTAGGGAAGGGCGTGTTGCTGGCAATACATAGCAGTAGCAACTGTCCTAGGTGCAATGTACAGTATGCCAACCGACTGGCATGTAACCTGTGGTGTACAGTGTATTCACTGTCGCGTGTCACAATGCGCGTGTCCACGAACATGGGTATCTGAACATGGACTACCTATGATGCAATGTGTCATGGGAATATACAGTATGTGTGTAAATCACGGTGTGGTGTGGGAACCACCCACCCGTGTGTGTTGCAGTTCAGGTATGTGCCTGGGAGGTATGATCTGTGTACAATCTGGACTGGCAGGTGTGCCGTGTAGGGCATGGAGGCAGGTCCCAGGCACTGCAGATAAATGACATGTGTGCTGTACTGTGTGTGCAGTGCTAGTGTACAGCACAGTGGAGGTGTAAGCATTGTCACACATCACTGCATGCTGTGCCTACCTGTGACAGCCCTGCCGGAGACAGACATGTGACACCGCTGCACAGGCAGCATAGCATGTGAAGATGTACATGTGGGCTGCACACCTTAGGCAGATGTCCACCGTCATGTGTGCCGCGGTAGTGTGGTTGAACACGACTATCAGACTGGACAAACAGCACATGCCTGCATAACAACAGTATGACCATAGTCAACAGTCCCAGTGACAGAGTAGGCCAATGTAGACTATCCCTGCATGCAGACCACTGGCTACTGGACACCTGGCTAGACACACACCTGGAGGGTTAATTCACCATTGAGCCATCACATGTCCAAGTCCATGTGGGCGTACAATGTCATCACAGGGTGGTCACAATAGCAGGTGGCAAGGCAGACACGGTGTACCAGGTGATGTGTCATGTGTGCATATGTCGACTAGCACAGCCGTTCACATGTCTGCAACATACTGGTGCACGATGTATACTGTTACATGATGAATGGAACTGCACTGTCACCCACTACAGGGCCATCTGACACAGGTGTGTTGTGACTGGTGTAACCCATGTTTGCACAGGATACACACTGCTGTTGTAGGCAGCCATGCTGGTGGCCACCAGTGATATATGCAGTGGTCATACAGACATACCGTACACAGTGTTCATGCAGGAATGTCCATTGTCGTGGGCGATGTGCTGCTATGTGAATGTAGGTGTTTGTTGTGAATGGCACACATCCAGAAGACACCATCTGGTGCAGTCATGGTTGGCAACCACGGTACACACAGCCACAGCAGACAGAACCCAGTCCTGACAATGTGTGTCAGTCACCCTCGTGCTGTGTGACATATGTGCACATGGCGGAACACCTCCCACTGTCATCTAAGCTGGCTACATGATGGCTGGAATGTGCTGTAGAAATGTACAATGCTGGTAGCCGAATGAAGTACCTGGAATCAGACACAGTACGCTATGTCAGCCATGTAAACCATGCACAACAATGCCCGCCCAACAGACACAAACAATGCATTGACACATGGAACATGTGCACATGACAACCCCAATGAGGTATGTTGCACATATTGATGTACAATTGTCATCTATGGCCATAGCATGGATGCAGACACACATACTCCACAGGTAGTACCATGTGATGTAGGTAGGGGGGCATTGCTCGTGTACATGTCACAGTAGATGTCCACACACATGTCCTGCATAGCCGTCATGTAGGGTAGCTGTGGTATGTGACAACTGGACATGCCCATACAAATTACCATGTCCCACAGGAGATGTGTTAGGTGTGTACCACATGTGGCGTGCTGACAACAAGCTGCGATGTGTATGGCTGCGGTGTACCTGTGTGACATTGTCTGTGATGGGTGCAAGGCACATAGTATCGTGTGCATGCACACAAGCCCCACATAGGTGCATAGCCTGAACATACAGTACAAGGAGTGTGTGGGATGATAGCAACCCACAGGTGGAGATGGATGGACGGCAGCCCACAACCACATGTGTGTGTGCGGTGTTCACGTCCACGACACATGAGCATCTGAGAGGCTAGCGTCACAGCTGTACAGGGTCGCATGCATATATGTTCAGCAACATCCCTGTATGTCCCACCACTGGCCCGTGGACGATGGACACCAACCAAATGTGCAGATATGAGATGTGCACAGCACATCACAGATGCCTACCGTAGAACAGGCCTACCATGTACACATGTGCACAGTAGGTCTCGCCACCTGCAGTCAAACCGTTAGGTGCCAAACCACACCAATAGTCCAGGCAATGACACAGATGGGCGTGCATGCCTGTGTATGTATGTCTGTGAATGCCTCCGGCATAGCAATATAGCTGTGTCACCGTTGTGAACAACAATATGAATGGGTTGTATGTGTGACGGGTGCATCATATGTGTATGGTCAGATCGATGATACCATCAGTGGGCCTGCTATGTGAACATCCCTGTCCCCATACATGGATACCTCTGCTGAGCCCAACACCACATTCACAGAGGGAGGGATGGCGGTGTGTAGTGCAGCAGCAGACATGTGGGTGGCAGCGGGCACTGGATGTACACATATGTGTTACCCACATCAGTTCAGGCAGCCATCCATGTGCATGGGATAGTGGTGTGTGTCCACATACAGCACTGTGTCGATCAATATCCCAGCACATAGCACCTGCCAGGGCTACAGTGTATGCATGGATGTGTGATACCTGCATGCACCAGACACACCCTCAACAAGCAGTGTACAGCATACCTCGCTCGAGGACAGTGTCCACACCATGGTGATAAACATGTTGAATGTCCATATTCACACAGCTATGACATATGCAATGGACAGCCACCCTGCCAATACCGTCAACCCCCAGGTGGATCACACCCAGTGCCATGTATGTGGCATACCCTGCCATATCATGCAGAGCTGACCAGCAAGGCTGCATGAGCTATCACAGTCCCACATGGTGCAATGGACAAAAGGCACTCTCACTATCAACCATACACAGCAGTAATGTGGCGGTGATGCACCCTGTCATGTTACAGGTGCTGTGTGATGCTCTGCACAATGTGTGTGTGTACATGCTATGCATGGCCTTTCCTGCTAATGTGTCATGGTTACACATTGCTCCATGTCTATCACATATGCAACACAGGTGAGCTGTGGCAAGTTGTCCAGCACCCGTACAGTGCTGTGTGGAAGTACATGGCACAACACATGCATGTGCAGGTGTCCATGTGTATGTGTACAGTGCGCTGCTGGCGTTCACAATGGACACAGTCGTGATGTGTACTGACATATACACAGCGTCCAGGTGAACAGTACCACAGGCGTCACATGGGGACCTATGCCAACTGATATGGACATAGGTGCAGCCAGGTACACATGTCCATGGCAGGCTAACATCTACATGGTGCGTGTACAGTGTGATGGGGTGGCACACAGATATGATGTGACACCCAGTGCTCAATGGTGTGAAGCCAGAACATCGGCTGTGTCACTGCCACGATGCCCTTCACAGATCACTGTGCAGATGTCGTACATGTCATAGCAATGTATTTCCAACAGTATGCCAGCACAGCAGTGTGAATGTGACCTGCCACCATCATTATGTCTTCCAGATAATGCCACGTTCCGTCTTCCACCATTCAGCCGACAGGAGGAGGAGGTGATCATTCCATACCTCCATAGTAACCACGGCCCTATTTAGCCATGTGCCACAGCAGGCACAGGAGCGGCAGGAGATGTGGGAGGAGATGTGCAGGAGGGTGAACAGCGTGGCATAAACAACGCGGCTATCAGCAAATCCGCGGGCACTGCACAGACCTGATCCGGCATGCAAGACAGCGTGCGGCTCCAGTCGGCAGGCAACAGCGTGGGACAGGTGGTGGGCCACCAACCCAGCCCCCACTCCCAGCCACGGAGGAGGTCCTGGCCAGTCTGGGGACACCCGCGGAAGAACACGCAGAAACACTTGCGTCCATCGTGGAGGTGGGTGTCTCGAGATATGAGCCTGGAGCCGCATGGTAAGTCAGTGTTGCATGTTTGTATGATAGGCGGCGTGGGTGTGGGTGTCATAGTACAACACATGATATAGCAATACATGCCAGGTATATGGCCACACAAGATGCAAACCATAGTATGCTATGTTGTGTTAGCAGACATGTGCATAGCACATGCTACCACACATGCATGATGTGAGATGCACAGTGCTGACTGTGGAGATAGTAATGGCTAATGTGTATACCTTTGTGCAATGCCTTTACAGGTGCGTCTGGCGTGTCGCAAGGACAAGGGTCTGTTGCAGGTAAGTCTGTTGCTAGTCAAAGGCATGTTCTGCTGTATTGATATTCCCCATGTGTCTAGGCATGACATGCTCACCTGTGTGTGCCCCAGTCACGGTATACAGCTCGCACCACCGACACACACACCCATGTACAGTAGATACACCCGTTAGCGTGAGTGGTATGACACCACACAACCTATTGGTGTGTTACGTGCATTCAGCTATGCATACAATGGTGTAGGTGTTACACAATGGCTGCATGTGTAGTATGCATTGGTATGCCAGTGCAGTATGCACACAGTACCACATAGTGAGCTGTGATCTGGCCAGAGCACAGGTGTTACCAATGTGACCCATGCCCCTGCATCGGTGCACGTTGTGACATGGCACATGCCATGTCCCATGCACGTGGATGTCTGGCTGCAGCATTGTCACACCATGACATGACCTATGCACAACATAGCAGACATCCACACTGTCAGCATATCCGTAGAGAATGTGACACCTCACACTAGTATGGTTGTATGTCACATGGGCCACCACAGGGCCGTGTGCACGATGTCTACCACACACAATTGTCAATGACTCAGACAGACAAGGCCATGGTTGATACCTACAGGCATGTTGCCACACAGCACATCCACAGTGGGTACTCACCGTTGCACCCTGTACACACATAGTGGGTTCATCACTGTAGTGGACCCCCTGGACATCCAATGTAGTACACCAGTGACATGGAATGCCTCTCCACAGCTACTACAGGTGCCTCCAATGTCCACCATATACGTGCTGCTGAGCAGCTGAACTGACTTACAGACATGGCAATGTAATGCGTCCAGGTCACGCATCGCACAGACACATAGCTGTGTCCTGCTGCTGTGCAGTGGCACAGAGCCCGCACTACACACTGTACAGGTATGCACACAGCTCACAGCAAACGTACCTGCACAGACATCACTGTTACCCATACATTGTATCTGTAGACTGTACACATAACACTGCACCGTGACAGCCATTGTGATGTGGTGCATGCGGTGGGTCACCATCGTCACATGTCCACATGATACGCACATGTTTGCGGTGTACATTACATAGTGTCGGCAGCCATGTGTACTCTCAACTCGCCCGGCCACGGTGTATCACGCTGATGCATGCAAACTACCATGAATGTGTGTACTGCATGCCTACTAAATGACACCTGCCTGTTGTACTGTCCCCACCAGGGCAGTGTACATACTGCCACTATGAATGTCTGGTCTGCATTCACTGGTCTGTGTTGTGTGAATGCTGCATGCCACCTGCATTATCACATGCATGCTGTCTGTGTGTGTGTGTGTGTGTGTGTGTGTGTGTGTGTGTGTGTGTGTGTGTGTGTGTGTGTGTGTGTGTGTGTGTGTCTGTATTGTAACCCGATGGTATGTCTTTGTATTGACAGGTGCTGTAGGTGAGTTCCCTCCTGCGGTCAATCTGATGCTAGTGTCCCCACAGATACTAGTGGTGATGACCATGTGCATGAGGCACAGGCAGGGTCGTCACAGGCAGACACTGTGCCACTGGAGAACATCACACATCGTCCCTTTCATCCCGCACGGTTCAGATGCCGACACATACCCCAACACCGTTGCCCATAGATGGCGGTCAGTCAGCGTCTGTTGTCCCGAGCAGGAATGTGTGGTGGCTGCAGAAGGTGTGGCTACACACGATGTTGCCAGTGTAAGGACTGGTGCAGTGCCGCGCAGGCATGTGGCAGGTGCTGCTCGTGGGGAGCACCGCTAGACATACACCTGCCGTACAGGGTGCAGCAGCTGGTATAACCAGGCGCATGTTCCAGACTGTAATGGCGGCGCAGGCGCGTGCGAGCGGCAGAACCAGGAAGGGCAGAGGCTGCAGAGGTCCGCAATCCGTACCTGAATGACAACATCCAGGCATTGGCGAATGCACAACAGCATCTTGCCGATGTTCTGGATAGGAGATTGGGTGACATGGCTGGTATCCTCGACCGAGGCATGGCCATCCTTGGCGTCGCAGTCCGTGCAGGAACACCAGGTAGGGGTGAGGCATAGGGCGTGGGCGTGTGCCAGCAACACCACCTGCTGCAGGTCAGCGTGTGCGTGCCACCTCCCATGCCCACCCAGACAGTGCTGGTAGCAGCAGCAGTGCAGCTGCTACTACACCATCCACACCAGGACAGAGCAGGCCACGTGGGCGTGGCCTGGGCGGCCCGTCGTGGAGCATGTTTCCAGCGGACATGTGACATCGGAGAGTGGACAGTCCGTACCTCCACCGGTCGTGCCCGTGCGACCCCAGGCAGGCGGGTCAGGTCGCGCCGGCAGACACAGTGAGCGTAACACCTGCACTGTACAGTCAGGGGCTGCCAAGCATACCCGTGTAGGCATCACAGATGACTGAACTGTGTACACACACCCACACAGCAGACACAACTGTAGGGCTCCACCACACCCACATGCAATCTACATAGTCATGCCCACTCAATGCACTGGCCCTTACACACACACATGATGTCATCCATTGGTACAGCCCATGCCTGTGGCACATATCACCCTGTGCATATGATGAAGTCTCTGCCGCATAACTGTGAGCTACACCATCACTGCGGTTAAGCTAACATATTCTGATGCACAGGGTGGACACGATAGTGAGAGGTGTATGTGATACCTGTGTCCGCATAATGCGTGATGTGTATGTTGTGGTGTGTGTGTATGGCTGGTGACAGGTGTGTATGTGATGTGGGTTGTGCACGGACATCATGCAGCAGACATACCATGCAGGACAGGTGCAGCATTCATTGATATGTGTACACAGTATGTGTGGTGGTTACATGTGTAGCACCATGTCGGTGCAGTTAACCCGTATGATACTGATGGTGTACTTGGACGTGCCTACTGGGAGCACTGTAATTAGTTCCCCACGTGTAGAGGTGGGGTACCCACAGGCATGTCTGGCAACATCAGCATAGCACAGTTACCTGCATCCGGCATGGACCCCTACATAGGTACATAGGCACATGAGCGTAACAGGATATGTGCCCTCGACATGTGTGGACCTAGCATGACTGTGTGTGGCGTCTAACACCCCTCAGGATGGGGATGCCATATCCATCAGTCCCCAGTCCCTGGTCTAGCAGTGACACACAGATGTTGCCTGGCGCATAACTATCGTCACACATCCACACGTCATTAGCAGTCCTGGACAAAGGCAGTCAGGGCCTTTCCTTCACATGGCCTGGCACTCCTCCCTGTGTTGTAGGGGGTGTCTGGCCGTTAACCCTGTTCCCCCAGCACGTCCCACTCATCTTTGTGTTGAGGTGTTTGACAGTCGCTTCTGTGCCCGTGTTTGCATGGAGCCTGGGAGGTGGAATGTGCCCATGTCACCCAGGTCAGACATGGCCGTGTATGTCAGGCACAGATCACCACGGAGCAGATGTGCTGTGAAGATCCACAGCCGGTGTCCCCTTGGCCGTGCAGCTTGTGACACATGTCCTAGCACCGTCATCCCTGGCTTGTGTATCGTTTGCGGTCCTTCGAGTGCTGCAGGCGTCAGGTTAGCTACAGGCCACATGTGCCATTATGCGCAGTCATTGCTCTGGTGTGTGATGTGTACAGGGGTACAATGAACACCTCTGATGTGGTTGCGATTCCATCCAGACCAGGAGGCCACAATGGAATGTCTTCACACCCACATTGCCATTGTGTGTGTTGACAGAGGTTGCCGACAGGTGTGGTAGCCATTTCCCTGAACATGTCCACCATCTTTAATGGCGTACCACCTACATGTGACATTGGGATGAACATGTCCTTCACACTGGGTAGGGCTGCACCTTCTCTGGCATTTAGTAGCAGGCCATGGCTCTGGCACCAGTCATCCATGTCTATGACGCCCTAGGTGGATGTCCGTGTAACATGGGGTGTTGGGAATGTTGGCCGGTGCGTAGTCATCTGCATACCTTGTCTGCCACAATCCCCCTATGATTGCATGCACATGGGAAGGTCGGATGCCATATGGCAGTGGGCCCAGGAGTGCGCCCTGTGGGCCTCCACTGGGTCCAGATATGAGTGTGACAAGGCACCTTGAGCACCAACCCTGTGTGGTGTGACCTCCAACCTGTCTGAGAAGCATCGGGTGACATATGTCCCCACATGTATGCTGGCGAGCCTTTCCATGGGTCCCATGTGTAGTGTGCTCTGAACGCTCCCACCAGGTCATGGTACTGTGTGCAAACCCACGTATCCCCATCAATGGCCTTGGTGACCACTCCAGACTGGACGAGCAGGTTTGGGAGGCAGGATCCGCCCTTGACTATGTAGTTGTGGGTATGTTCCGGTATTGGCTGTACACCGCTATCTGTAACCATGGCCACCTGTATGGACCTCCCACAGCTTTGCAGACAACGCTTGTCAAGCGTATAGGGTGTGGCTGTTGACAGTCCATAAGAGCACTACCCTGGCATAGTGGGACCACAGATGCCATATGGCATCCATTGGGGACATAGCCCATAGTAAGGCTAACATGACACAGTGGCCGCATGTGTGGGCCGAGGGCCTCAATGAGGATGGGTAGCACACAGCCAGGGACACCATCGGTGCCCATTGCTGACGTGTCAACCGCCATAGAGATATGGGATCACTCCAGGCCATATGAGATGTTTGGGAGGATACACTCTGGTGGGATGGATATGTTCCCTCTTGGGGGGGGGGGATGTATGCATGGAACATGTCCTCTGGTTTGCAGACAATGTCTGTGGGTGCAGTGACTGTTGTACCATTCTGGACCATTTCCAGCCAAGTCTGTGTGCCCCAACCATGTCCTTACCACAGTTAGGGAAGGCCCTATGGTTGTCTCATGTGCCCTCTGCAGTACCACTCCCACAAGCGGCCGTGGATGATGGTATGTGGGGCCGTATGGTGACGCCGGTATGAATGGGTGATGGTTTCCCTGGTACTGTCATTGCTCTGCCATGTATTAGCTCCAACTGTTGATGTACAGGTAGTCAGTGGCTGCGGTCCACCACACCATGTGCCTACCTGTGGTGGACAAGGTCCTGATGTCATCATGTTTGCCTGTTGCAGACATGCATGTGGAGTGGTCGGGAAGGCATTCGTTAGGCGTTTGCTGGTCTGGCCTGTGTTCAACACTGGCATGGAGGACTTGTAGGGTACCACACCGGTCGTATGATGTGTGTGGTTTTCTGTGGAGAGGTCATCACTGAGGTCCCCATGCTGGTGTTGGTTACAGGGAGTGGATGACCAGTGGATCCACTATCACGGTCTTGCATCACCATTGAGGGCTGTACATCCTGTGTGGGGCATATCCTCACCATGTGTGATGGGCAGAACTGTCAGACATCCCCTAGTATGTATGGTGCATGGCTGTTTAACAGTGGCCAGGTGTGTGAACACCTGGGACTGCTGGCGTAGTGTGTTGTGCCATGGGTAATGTTCCCAGGCTATGTATGGGTGGTTCATGTCACCCAATACGGTGCTGTTGTGAGAGCATGCCCACTCACCAGTGTCCTCAGGACATCTGTGAAGGTATCCTGTGTTTGGGAGGGTTGTCTGTAGCATGCAACAAACTGTAGGCCAGTCCTACACATGGTTAATTGCACCTAGATATTCCCCGCAGCAGCGGCCACGTCTGTGGCATGGCTGGGTTGCTGTTGTGTGGCTGGACACACAGGACGGTCCGCATTCCGCCACCCATGCCGTCGCACCATGTGTATGCATGTCTGCTCTGTGCCGACTCTAAGTGTCTGAGCATGCCCAGTAGGCAGCTGTGTAGATAGACACACAGCACAGTGCACACCACGCCCGTCTGCAGTTATACCCCGGGTGCATGCCTGTATCCCCTACGCAATGGCCACGTCTGTGGCATGGCCAGGTTTCTGTTGTGTGGCTGGACACACGACGGTCCACATTCCGCCACCCATGCCGTCGCACCATGTGTATGCATGTCTGCTCTGTGCCGAGTCTAAGTGTCTGAGCATGCCCAGTAGGCAGTGATGTACTGATCAGTAGTTACTTGTTATTCCGACTGCAGCACTAGCGTGTTAGTGTCTGGCGACCTTGGGATGGTAACAGACTGCGTGACTGCGCACTCTGTCCTAACTCGATCGGGCGCATTGCCTCTGCAAATGATACCACTCACGTGGGGTATGCCTCCTGACAGCTCTGCTCAGTAAACTTCGGTGGCAGCGTTCTGTAAATGCTTCATACTGTAGTGTGTTCATGTAGATAGGCGTAGGTTCGTCCCCCGTCCCTTCCGTGTGTGTGTGTGTGTGTGTGTGTGTGTGTGTGTTTCCAGCTGCCTCTGCGACTGATCATGCTTTTAGACGCTCCGCACATGCCTTGGCTATTGCCAACTATTGTCTTGCGGGTGATGTCAGCAGCCTACAAGTATGCGTGTGACAGCGCTCTGTTCAGTAAAGTCGGTAGCGCGTTCTGTAAATGCTTCATACTGTAGTGTGTTCATGTAGATAGGCGTAGGTTCGTCCCCGTCCCTTCCGTGTGTGTGTGTGTCTCTGTGTGTGTGTGTTTCCAGCTGCCTCTGCGACTGATTATGCTTTTAGGCGGCTCCGCAACACATGCCTTGGCTATTGCCAACTATTGTCTTCGGGTGGCGTCAGCAGCCTACAAGTATCGTGTGACAGCGCTCTGTTCAGTAAAGTCGGTAGCGTTCTGTAAATGCTTCATACTGTAGTGTGTTCATGTAGATAGCGTAGGTTCGTGCCCCGTCCCTTCCGTGTGTGTGTGTCTCTGTGTGTGTGTGTTTCCAGCTGCCTCTGCGACTGATCATGCTTTCAGGCGCTCCGCAACACATGCCTTGGCTATTGCCAACTATTGTCTTCTTGGTGGCGTCAGCAGCCTACAAGTATCGTGTGACAGCGCTCTGTTCAGTAAAGTCGGTAGCGCGTTCTGTAAATGCTTCATACTGTAGTGTGTTCATGTAGATAGGCGTAGGTTCGTCCCCGTCCCTTCCGTGTGTGTGTGTCTCTGTGTGTGTGTGTTTCCAGCTGCCTCTGCGACTGATTATGCTTTTAGGCGCTCCGCAACACATGCCTTGGCTATTGCCAACTATTGTCTTCGGGTGGCGTCAGCAGCCTACAAGTATGCGTGTGACAGCGCTCTGTTCAGTAAAGTCGGTAGCGCGTTCTGTAAATGCTTCATACTGTAGTGTGTTCATGTAGATAGGCGTAGGTTCGTCCCCGTCCCTTCCGTGTGTGTGTGTCTCTGTGTGTGTGTGTTTCCAGCTGCCTCTGCGACTGAGTATGCTTTTAGGCGGCTCCGCAACACATGCCTTGGCTATTGCCAACTATTGTCTTCGGGTGGCGTCAGCAGCCTACAAGTATGCGTGTGACAGCTCTGTTCAGTAAAGTTCGGTAGCGTTCTGTAAATGCTTCATACTGTAGTGTGTTCATGTAGATAGGCGTAGGTTCGTCCCCGTCCCTTCCGTGTGTGTGTGTCTCTGTGTGTGTGTGTTTCCAGCTGCCTCTGCGACTGATTATGCTTTTAGGCGGCTCCAACACATGCCTTGGCTATTGCCAACTATTGTCTTGCGGGTGACGTCAGCAGCCTACAAGTATGCGTGTGACAGCGCTCTGTTCAGTAAAGTCGGTAGCGCGTTCTGTAAATGCTTCATACTGTAGTGTGTTCATGTAGATAGGCGTAGGTTCGTCCCCGTCCCTTCCGTGTGTGTGTGTCTCTGTGTGTGTGTGTTTCCAGCTGCCTCTGCGACTGATTATGCTTTTAGATGCTCACAACACATGCCTTGGCTATTGCCAACTATTGTCTTGCGGGTGGCGCCACCAGCCTAGAAGTATGCCTCTGACAGCTCCGTCAGTTAACTTCGGTAGCGCGTTCTGTGAATGCTTCATACTGTACTGAGTTCATGTAAATAGGCGTAGGTTCATCTCCCGTCCCTTCCGTGTGTGTGTGTGTGTGTTTCCGTTGCTTTCGCAAATACAACTGAATAAGCAAATCCTTAAAGTGTTCACAATCAACAGTGTGATATTTAAAATCATGTTAAGACTCACATTGTTGATTGTGAACATTCTAGACTATAGCTGTTTTCTGCACACGTTGTGGAAACAACGAAGCGTTGCATGTTGTAATGAACTGTTTAAATGTTACGAAGACTTGTGTTGTGTCGAACTACGGGACTATTCTTGCTGCAGGTTGCTGGTTTGTTTGTGTTTCATAGTACAATATCATGTAATACGTGTGTTCATAGTATGCTTTCTGTGATGTTGACATGTGTGTGTTTAGTTAGCAGTGCGTCTCTGCTTTCTATGCTGTGGCTACATCTCCATTGCTCGCATAGACAGTGACAAATGGAAGTGTAAGGGTGGACATTTAAAGCCTGGATACTTCCATGTTATGTGTAAGTCTCAGGGGCCAACGGGTGATAGCGCATACATGTCTATGAAGTACCTTTGGATACCATATGCGACCTGTCGTGAACGAAATGTTTAAGTTGACTGTTCCATCTACCTATGTGTGACATGGTTTGTGGCCATAGGGTGCCAGCAAGTCTTCCCTGTTCATTGGGTGTTTGCCATGGTCTATTGACATCACTCCTATTAATTCACCGAAGGATGTGTTTCATTGTTGGCTGCACCTTAGTTTGACCTTCGTATGTCATTCCCAGCAGTCGTGGAGATTGTGCCATTGGTATGTTTACACAGGTGACCCATCTGTTCCACTGTATGGAAGCGTGTGATCCCCATAGATGTGCTGGCAGATTGAGTGCTGTGTCGCGGTATCTGCCCATCGGTCTGGCTTTGAATGGGGAGTGTCTACTGTAGACCCTATCTGTATTCCCTGGGTTATGCCTTGCAACAGCTGTGGGATTCCCCCAGGTTTGCAGCTATGGGTGCCATCTTGGCCGTCGTTTGTCCATCCATGGGAACTGCCTACTGGACACTAGTATCGGGCTGTCAACATTTCACAGCTGCATTCTCCATTTCCGATTGGATGATCGGTATTAGTATTGCGAACGCATATGCCATGGCCACGTCCGCGCAGGCGGGACAACGAATCATCTGCCAATCCACACCGACACCCATTTTGCATACCCACGATCCCATGTCTGCAACCCTCGACAGTACCCTTGCACACCCTTCATGTGTGCGGAAATGGGATGTGAGCGTCGTGTATGGGCGCAGCAGCCTGGGGAGTCCTATTCATATGTCCTGCATTTCATGGACTGGTGTCATCACCCTTGAAGTTGCTTGTGGTGCATATATCTACCTGTGCCGTAGTCACGGCTGTCACCTCTTCCGGTGCACACTATGTTGCCCACACTTAAGGAGTAATTTTGGGTCCTGCAATGGACACCGATGTGCATATGTAAAGTTTAGAACATGTTGGACTGTGTCCATTCGGCCAGTGGGTTTGACTGGCGCCGTATGTTCCCCAGTCCCGGATGTCTGTCCGCCTACCCATATTATGTAGTGCTACGGAACCCGTGTCCTTCCACAATTTACCCATATGGTGTTACTGTAGTACTGCAGGTTGGCAACTGCTTTAGATAATCCTCAGAGGTACCATTGTGAACTATCCGCCACTGTATTGTCATTATAACACAGCCGGTACATGTAGAACCTATTTATTCATGACAGTATGTTGTTTATGTGTGGGAACGCCATATTTTAACGATAGTATGACCTTCCTAGTTGGCGTTGTTGGTGTGCCATTAATATGTGTTCCACAGGTCGCACGTATGTTCCGCAGAGTGGAAGCGGGTGATCCCCACATACTTGATAGCACCTTGGCTGCTGTGTGCGCTGGGATTCGCGGCAGGATGGATGTCACGGTGTATCTACTGTTGTTTCCATCTGTATGTCCTGTGTCATGCCTTACTATGGCTGTGTGATTCCACCAGGTTTGCTATTATGGGTGCCATCTTGTCCGTCGTTTGTCCATCCTTGGGAAATGCCTACTGGACACTGATGTAGGGCTGAACACATTTCACACCTGCCTTTAGCATTACCCAATGGATGCTTTGCATCCTTACTGGGGACTAAGGCACGTCCTGTACGCGCAGCCCTCCCACGGGCGGGACAACGGATTATCTGCCAAACAACACCGAGCCCCATTTTGCATACCCAGGATACCATGGCTGCAACCCCCACGATGCGCATGACACATCCTTCATGTGTGCGGAACTGGGATATGGGCGACATGTATGGACACGGCAGTCTGGGGACCTCTGTTCATATGTCCTGCATGTCATGGGCAGGTATCATCAACCTTAAACACGCTGGTGGTGCATATGTCTAGCTGTGCCGTAGTCACGGTTAGTACTCTGATTGGCTGATCCCAGTGGATAACGGTCTTAGCGCCGTAATTTTTGGAGTCCTACAATGGACACCGATGTGCATTTGTAAAGTGTAGAACGTGTTGGACTGTCACCATCTGGCCAGTGGTATTGACTGCCGCTGTATGTTCCCCAATCGTGGATGTCTGCTTGACTACCCATCGTTTGTATGACATGGCCTATCTATATCCACGTGCCAGTATGCGGAAATACAGCAAACCTTGCGTCCTGCCCATCTTCATAACCGACATTATGGAACATCTATCGGCAAAACAGACACTGTCAAATCGATAGACTCCACAGTGAAAGGATACTGAGCTCTTTCACCTACTAACATGGGGCATCGTCGAGTATGGAATGCATGACATAGCCGTCCCTTATACACTTCCTTCAGAGTCGGTTTAAAGCGAAATAATCAATAAACCTGCTCATAGTTAGGTGGACAGTGCTCCAAGTCTTGATTATAACGTGACATATACATATCAGTGTTGCATGCCTTACTTCATGGAAACAATAATACGGCAACAATGTGTTAATATATATACAATATTGGTAAATACAATCAGTATCCTGACACATAGTTGATAATTGTTGTGAGTGCACCTTAGAATGTAGTGTGTTGATCAGGATATTGTATATCAATGTGTATAATAGTAGCATTACGATAACAAAGCATGGAATCAATAAGTACTATTTAAGCATATATTTTACAATTATGAATGTAAATGTGTGGAGGAGACATCCGTAACCTTCCCTGGTTCCACTGGATCACACACGCACACGCACACTCGCATGTCCGGATTGTGGGTTACGCCCAGGCACTCATGCATATCCGTAGTCCGTTTATATATGTTTACAGTGTCTGTGTGATTACGTGTTTTGCGTTAGTTGTGACTATTTCGGTAACATATGTCTGATCCGGTTGATGGACGTGTGCAGAAAGCACTTACAGCTTTATATATGTAACAGTCCTTGCAGCATGGGCTTATTACGTGCGTGCACATCTATATGTTCTATAGTCGTAATTCAAGCGTGACTGCATTCACGTTTGCGGTTACTGTGACCAGTACCGTTAGCTGTTCGTTGTCATTAATATGCATACCCATGGTACCTATGTACATTTACATATCCCCCCCGCACACACGCACGTCACAGGCATCCATTCTCCTGCTGGGAAAGGTGCGGTACTGCATGTTGAACATTCCTAATTCCCCTCGCTCATGGCCCAGGATGCATATGTCGTCACCGCAGGGCTGTTCAGATGACAGCTGCTTATATCCCATACGCATACAGGCCTTGATTGTCAGGGTGTTGCTGTGGTGCTTTGGGTTTGGTCTTGTCCGCCCACTGCGGGACTGCCCTGACCCTGTCGAATGTTAGATGAGTCACATGGGCACGTTTGTCCGTGTCCATGGTACCATGTCACGGCCCCAATTATTCGTAACGTGTGTCGATTGGCGGTGTACCCGTTGTAGATCTTGTTATACTAATTGCACACGGTCTGGTCAAACGGACCAATTTCCATTACTAACCCTCCATATGTATGGCCTGTGTCGCAATATTACAAGAGTTTACCATTACGCGTCGCCTTTCATTGCGCCACAGACATGTCCGTTGCTTGTTTGGGCGGTTCGCTGTGCTACACACATTTAACATGGCGGAACAGGTTGAACAGCTCAGCCACGAGGACATCGGGTTCTCCGTCGCTGTCTAGTATTGAATGTCTATGTGGAGTTTGTTTCACAAAGCGAGACAATGTCGACATTGTTAACGGACATCTCGCGCGATGCGTCCGCACCGCCCGGGTGACGTATGTCTGCCTTTGGCGGCGAACAGGCATTATGCTGTGCCATTATGTCTGGGGATATATGGTTTCTTGACATAGATGATATGCCATACTAGCAATGACCCTAGCAATGACCCGCGTCTGGGTGTGGGTACTGCTGTATTACCCACGGGAAGAGTGGCCTTAGGTTAAGTGGTGACCTAGGCAGAAGTTGCCACCGATACATCACCCGCTACCCCCTCCTGGTCTACCTACACCAAATAGAGTCTGGAAAGGTGCCCCGTGTAGAGCAACACCCTAGGCGGCTACCTACTTGGCCTATGCCTAAGGCCGGCTATGTGTGTGGTCCCTTGGGCATCGGACTCGAGCGCCACGTCTGCCGTGGGTATGTCCAGCATTACCCACATCCAGCCCCAAGGCAGTCAACACAGCATCCATGGGTCCAGATGGTGTCCCAGCTGTGTACTCCAGGAACTCTATGGGGAATTAAACCCACACTTAGGACAGCTGTTTAATCTTAGCCTCACCTCAGGATACATACCTGAGTAGTAGCACAGGGCGACTGTAGTCACACTCCACATAGATGGTGCCTCCACTGACCCTGGTTATTACCATACCATTAGTTTGACAAGCCTTATCTGCAAAGCCATGGAGATGGATCATAATGGAACACATAGATAAAGACATAGGGGACTGCATACTTTGGATACAACCCAGTTTAGCTTGGTCAGAGTCAGATCATGCCTTTACACGTGTTTCACTTTGTAGAATCAGTCACCAAGGCCATTGCTGAGGGTAAAGCAGTCCATACAGCCTACCTCAACCCGGCAGAGGCCTTGGACACAATACCCCCCTCGGGTATAATTGATAAACCCGTCATCTTGAATGTAAATCCATACATCGCCATATGGGTTGCAAACTGGCTAAGTCACAGAACACACATGGCCATAGTTGCTGGCGCCATGTCATACTCACAGCCAGTCACAGGTGGTGTCCCATGGGGCTCAGTCCTGGGTCCACTATTTCCAGCATCTACGTTTCCAATGTACACGCATACACAGGGGGGTTATGGGTGACAATGTTTGCAGATGACTGCAAACCGGGTGCCAAAGTCAGACACACATCTGACACAGATATCCTTCAGGAGTGCCTCACAGATGTGGATAAGTGGTACCAGAGACATGTCCTACAGCTAAATGCCAGGAAATGCATAGGCATACCCTTCGGGAAGAACAAGGTTACTCCGAGCTACCATATAGGTGGCAATCCACTGAGCACAGAGGGGGTTACCAGTGATCTGGGGACACGTGTTGTTGTTAACCGTTCGTTAGACACACATGTTGCTAACATAGTTAGGTAGACCTTCCACATTGCCCACATCATCATGAAGGGATTCACATCTAGATCAGGGGAGGTCATTGTCCCCTTGTACTCATCACTCATTAGACCTATGATTGGGTACAATGCCCGTTCAGAATGTATCTGACCCAACACCTGCAGCAGCTGGAAAGGCACCAACAGTTCATCGACAAACAGATGCAGGGTCTCAGGTATATGTGTTATACTGACCGACTGAAAGAATTCCAGCTGTATACAGTTGCATACCACTTGCCCAGAGGTGACCCGTGCCTGGCATACAAGGCTATGTCGAACCCAGATCTGATGACTATGCTTCACGTAAATAAGTTAGATCCTCAGAACCACAAGGGCAGCTGGCGTACACCTTGACACTGTCATTAATCGATCGTGTTGTTGGGACAGATTCATCACCCAGACACTCACTATGCTGTGGAACAACATCCCAGTACATGTGAGGGCAAGCACCTCGCTGGCCTTGTGTTAGTATTTAGACATGGATGTCTGAATTGATTTATTTAAGTAACCTTCTAAATGAATATTTACATTAGCACATTGTGAATCTTTACATTTCGTTGGTCTATTTTACATTAGTCATAATCATACGGTTTATGTGTATATATTATGGTTCATTTATATTACTAGGTGTCTGCAGTTCTGTTAATATATTGGCACAATCCGTAGGACATATATATGTATCTTACACAGTCAGACATTTGGAAAACATTTTATGTTGGTTCATCTTTCATATATGTACATATATTTCTATTTTCCGATGAAGACTGTACCTTCAAAGCAATGTCTGATGTCCTCACTGTGTGGGATCTGTAACCCAAGTAAGGTTTGTTTGCTTGTCTGCCTTTAAGGCATGTAATTAGTACCTAGCACATCTAATGTACTGACCAATTAATGCTTTTAAATGTAGTAGGTTGGACTGCATTGTATGTATTCTGAATAAGTCTGCTTATGAAGCAGACGAAGTGGGCCTCAATAGACTATGGTGACTGCCTTTAATTCTTGGTGTGCTCTGAGTGGTCACTGACGGTCCCTACAGTACCTCGTCTTTGCTTTGGACTTCATCGGCTGGTTGTCTGTGTTTGTTGTATGGGGAATGTCAACTGTAGTCCCTATGTGTATTACTTGTGTAATGCCTTACTACGGCAGTGTAATTCCACCGGGTTTGCAGTTATGGGTGCCATCTTAGTCATACGCTTGTCCATCCATGTGAATTGCCTACTGTACACTGGTATAGGGCTGTACACATTTCACACCTGCATTTTGCATTCTCCGGTAGATGGTTTGCATTATTAGCGGAGAGTGACGCATGTGCTACGCACACATCCCTCCCACGGGGCGGGACAAAGGATTGCCTGCGAAACAACACCGAGGCCAGATTCTACATACCCAGACTCCCTTGACTGCAACAGTGGACAGTACCCATTACACATCCTTCATGTGTGCGGGACTGTGATGTGGACGCAGCTGAATGGACCCGATACCCTGGGTATTTCTGTGCATGTGTGCTGCATTTCATGGACAGCTATCATCAACATTGAACACGCTTGCGTGCATATGTGTACCTGTGACGTGGTGGCAATGAGATCACGTCAGGGTGCAGGAAGCTAGCGGGCATTCTCTGAATAGAATTTTTGGGTCCTACAATGGACACCAATGTGCATATGTCAAGTTAGATGTTGCTGGACTGTGTCCACCTGCCCAGTGCTTTTCACTGCTGGTGTATGTTCCCCAATCGCGGATGTCTGTTTGACTACCCATTCCACATGGTGCTACATAACCAGGTGATTTAGTACTGTGAACAAATGACATACATCCAAAGATGCTGGTTAGCAACTGCTTCATATAAACCTCAGACATCCCAATGGGACATATCCGTCACTGTATTTCCAATATAACACCACGGAACATGTTGATTACCTATGTATTCATTTAACCATGTTGTCTTCATAGGTGGGAATGCCATAGTTTACATATCCTACCTAGTTGACGTTGTGTGTGTGCCATTAGTATGTGTTCCACAGGTCGCACATCTGTTCCGCTGTACGGTAGCGGGTGCTCCTCATTCTGTTGCTGGCAGATTGAGTGCTGTGTGCGCGGTGTTGTACGGCTGGATGGCTTTGTATGTGGAATGTCAACTGTAGTCCCTATGTGTATTTCCTGTGTTATGCCTTACCGCTATGTCATTTACCGGGTTTGCAGTTGTGGGTGCCATCCTGTCCATACGGGTGTCCATCCATGACAATTGCCTACTGGACACTAGTATAGGGCTGTACACATTCCACACCTACATTTAGCATTCTCCGGTATGGTTTGCATTATTAGCGGAGAGTAAGGCAGGTGCTACGCACACATCCCTCCCACGGGCGGGAAAGGATCATCTGCGAAACAACACCGAGCACAGAGTCTACATACCCAGAATCCCTTGACTGCAACAATTGACAGTACCCATTACACATCCGTCATGTGTGCGGGACTGTGATGTGGGCCAGTTCTATGGACCCAGTACCCTGGGTATTTCTGTGCATCTGTGCTGCATTACATGGACAGCTATCAGCAACATTAAACACGCTTGCGGTGCATATGTGTACCTGTGACGACAATGAGTTCAGTAAAGGCGGCATTCCTGTCTTTAGACAAATTTTTGGGTCCTACAATGGACACCACTGTGCATATGTAAAGTGTAGAGCTTGTCGGACTGTGTCCTTGTGAGCAGTGGGTTTCACTGATACTGTGTGTTCAGCAATCGCGGATGTCTGTTTGACTACCCATTCCACATGGTGCTACATAACCAGGTGATTTAGTACTGTGGACAAATGACATACATCCAAAGATGCTGGTTAGCAACTGCTTCATATAAACCGCAGACATCCCAATGGGACATATCCGTCACTGTATTTCCAATATAACACCACAGGAACATGTTGATTACCTATGTATTCATTTAACCATGTTGTCTTCATAGGTGGGAATGCCATAGTTTACATATCCTACTTGACGTTGTGTGTGTGCCATTAGTATGTGTTCCACAGGTCGCACATCTGTTCCGCTGTATGGTAGCGGGTGCTCCTCATTCTGTTGCTGGCAGATTGAGTGTACACCGGTGTTGCGACGGTCCGGCTTTGTATGTGGAATGTCAACTGTAGTCCCTATGTGTATTTCCTGTGTTATGCCTTACTGCGGCTATGTCATTTACCCGGGTTTGCAGTTGTGGGTGCCATCCTGGCCATACTGGTGTCCATCCATGACAATTGCCTACTGGACACTAGTATAGGGCTGTACACATTCCACACCTACATTTAGCATTCTCCGGTGTATGGTTTGCATTATTAGCGGAGAGTAAGGCAGGTGCTATGCACACATCCCTCCCACGGCGCGGGAGAAGGATTGCCTGCGAAACAACACCGAGCACAGAGTCTACATACCCAGAATCCCTTGACTGCAACAATTGACAGTACCCATTACACATCCGTCATGTGTGCGGGACTGTGATGTGGACGCAGTTCTATGGACCCGGTACCCTGGGTATTTCTGTGCATCTGTGCTGCATTACATGGACAGCTATCAGCAACATTAAACACGCTTGCGGTGCATATGTGTACCTGTGACGACAATGAGTTCAGGTACACATTGAAATAAGACATAATTCGGGTCTTTCCACAATTTTTGGGTCCTACAATGGACACCACTGTGCATATGTAAAGTGTAGAGCTTGTCGGACTGTGTCCTTGTGAGCAGTGGGTTTCACTGATACTGTGTGTTCAGCAATCGCGGATGTCTGTTTGACTACCCATTCCACATGGTGCTACATAACCAGGTGATTTAGTACTGTGGACAAATGACATACATCCAAAGATGCTGGTTAGCAACTGCTTCATATAAACCGCAGACATCCCAATGGGACATATCCGTCACTGTATTTCCAATATAACACCACGGGAACATGTTGATTACCTATGTATTCATTTAACCATGTTGTCTTCATAGGTGGGAATGCCATAGTTTACATATCCTACGTGGCGTTGTGTGTGTGCCATTAGTATGTGTTCCACAGGTCGCACATCTGTTCCGCTGTACGGTAGCGGGTGCTCCTCATTCTGTTGCTGGCAGATTGAGTGCTGTGTACGCCGGTGTTGGCACGACGGTCCGGCTTTGTATGTGGAATGTCAACTGTAGTCCCTATGTGTATTTCCTGTGTTATGCCTTACCGCAGCTATGTCATTTACCGGGTTTGCAGTTGTGGGTGCCATCCTGGCCATACGGGTGTCCATCCATGACAATTGCCTACTGGACACTAGTATAGGGCTGTACACATTCCACACCTACATTTAGCATTCTCCGGTGTATGGTTTGCATTATTAGCGGAGAGTAAGGCAGGTGCTACGCACATCCCTCCCACGGGCGGGAGAAAGAAAGGATTGCCTGCGAAACAACACCGAGCACAGAGTCTACATACCCAGAATCCCTTGACTGCAACAATTGACAGTACCCATTACACATCCGTCATGTGTGCGGGACTGTGATGTGGACGCAGTTCTATGGACCCGGTACCCTGGGTATTTCTGTGCATCTGTGCTGCATTACATGGACAGCTATCAGCAACATTAAACACGCTTGCGGTGCATATGTGTACCTGTGACGACAATGAGTTCAGTTAGTTGATTAAATAAGGCGGCATTCCTGTCTTTAGACAAATTTTTGGGTCCTACAATGGACACCACTGTGCATATGTAAAGTGTAGAGCTTGTCGGACTGTGTCCTTGTGAGCACTGGGTTTCACTGATACTGTGTGTTCAGCAATCGCGGATGTCTGTTTGACCACCCATTCCACATGGTGCTACATAACCAGGTGATTTAGTACTGTGGACAAATGACATACATCCAAAGATGCTGGTTAGCAAATGCTCCATATAAACCGCAGACGTCCCAATGGGACATATCCGTCACTGTATTTCCAATATAACACCACCGAACATTGTTGATTACCTATGTATTCATTTAACCATGTTGTCTTCATAGGTGGGAATGCCATAGTTTACATATCCTACTTGACGTTGTGTGTGTGCCATTAGTATGTGTTCCACAGGTCGCACATCTGTTCCGCTGTACGGTAGCGGGTGCTCCTCAGTCTGTTGCTGGCAGATTGAGTGCTGTGTACGCCGGTGTTGGCACAATGGTCCGGCTTTGTATGTGGAATGTCAACTGTAGTCCCTATGTGTATTTCCTGTGTTATGCCTTACCGCGGCTATGTCATTTACCAGGGTTTGCAGTTGTGGGTGCCATCCTGGCCATACGGGTGTCCATCCATGACAATTGCCTACTGGACACTAGTATAGGGCTGTACACATTCCACACCTACATTTAGCATTCTCCGGAGTATGGTTTGCATTATTAGCGGAGAGTAAGGCAGGTGCTACGCACACATCCCTCCCACGGGGCGGGAGAAAGGATTGCCTGCGAAACAACACCGAGCACAGAGTCTACATACCCAGAATCCCTTGACTGCAACAATTGACAGTACCCATTACACATCCGTCATGTGTGCGGGACTGTGATGTGGACGCAGTTCTATGGACCCGGTACCCTGGGTATTTCTGTGCATCTGTGCTGCATTACATGGACAGCTATCAGCAACATTAAACACGCTTGCGGTGCATATGTGTACCTGTGACGACAATGAGTTCAGTTAAGTGTTGAAAGAAGGCATTCCTGTCTTTAGACAAATTTTTGGGTCCTACAATGGACACCACTGTGCATATGTAAAGTTTAGAGCTTGTCGGACTGTGTCCTTGTGAGCAGTGGGTTTCACTGATACTGTGTGTTCAGCAATCGCGGATGTCTGTTGGACTACCCATTCCACATGGTGCTACATAACCAGGTGATCTAGTACTGTGGACAAATGACATACATCCAAAGATGCTGGTTAGCAACTGCTTCATATAAACCGCAGACATCCCAATGGGACATATCCGTCACTGTATTTCCAATATAACACCATCGGAACATGTTGATTACCTATGTATTCATTTAACCATGTTGTCTTCATAGGTGGGAATGCCATAGTTTACATATCCTACGTGACGTTGTGTGTGTGCCATTAGTATGTGTTCCACAGGTCGCACATCTGTTCCGCTGTATGGTAGCGGGTGCTCCTCAGTCTGTTGCTGGCAGATTGAGTGCTGTGTACGCCGGTGTTGGCACAGCGGTCCGACTTTGTATGTGGAATGTCAACTGCAGTCCCTATGTGTATTTCCTGTGTTATGCCTTACCGCGGCTGTGTAATTTACCCGGGTTTGCGGTTGTGGGTGGCATCTTGGGCATACGGTTGTCCATCCATGACAATTGCCTACTGGACACTAGTATAGGGCTGTACACATTTCACACCTGCATTTAGCATTCTCCAGTGGATGGTTTGCATCATTAGCGGATAGTATGGCAGGTGCTACACATACATCCCTCACAGGGGGACAAAGGATTGGCAGCGAAGGAACCACAGGCCCAGAGTCTACATACCCAGAATCCCTTGACTGCAACAATCAACAGTACCCATTACACATCCTTCATGTGTGCAGGACTGT
The DNA here is from genome assembly GCF_019279795.1 of Protopterus annectens. NCBI lineage: Eukaryota > Metazoa > Chordata > Ceratodontiformes > Protopteridae > Protopterus > Protopterus annectens. Next base: position 1,754,583,737 of record NC_056737.1, on the reverse strand, counting down.
GATGTGTACGCAGTTCTATGGACCCGGTACCCTGGGTATGTCTGTGCATCTGTGCTGCATTACATGGACAGCTATCATCAACATTGAACACGCTTGCAGTGCATATGTGTACCTGTGGCGACAATGGGTTCAGATGCGTATTGAAAGAAGACGTGAATCTGGTGTGATGTCAACTTTTGGGTCCGACAATGGACACCACTGTGCATATTTAAAGTGTAGAGCTTGTCGGACTGTGTCCTTGTGAGCAGTGGGATTCACTGATGCTGTGTGTTCAGCAATCGTGGATGTGTGCTTGACTACCCATACTGTGTTGTGCTACAGGAACCATGTCTTCCGACACCAGAAACCAATGCTATACATCCAATGTTGCAGGTTAACAACCACTTTCATACCATACCCAGAGGTCACGATTGGGAGGTATTGCCACTTTATTATCGGAACAACACACCCAGACTGTGTACATCATGGGAACTTTAGGCCAGTCTTACTGGCCATTTCCAATTGTAATTAGCAGACACATGTCAATACATGTATGATAACACATATTGTCATGCAGAAGTTGATCTATGTTATTTGGACATTGGCTTCTGCTTTTGGCATCCGTTGCTGTGAGTGTTGCCAGTTACCATACACATTGCTTGCTCAGAGGCAGACTACACAATTCTGCGCACTACTGTGGTCTCCTTTAAGGACCCTGAGCCAGTGGTCGATGGTACGGCAGCCACTGCATCAATCACATTTGCCATCTACCAGTACCTACAGGACTGCATGAGCCAGTCATTCACTTACCCAACTGTGGTTCACTGTACCAATGCCAAGCATCCAGTGTGGTGTACCCCAGCCATACACAAAATGTACAACACGAGGAGGTGGCTACTACAAGGTGGAGCAGACACCTTGTGAGGTATGACACCCTTGGTCATCATATGTGTAGACTTACACACTGTCATGAAATAGTCCAGGGCACATTCCACAGATATACCTACATGGACCTGGCTAACAATCATACCACCTTCAGTTGCTATGCTGGACACCTGGGAGCTCACTCCCACATATGCTCTGACTGGGTTCACATAGAGGTGGGGTTTACTCAACATACACACATTGCCAACATACAGGCTGACAAGTCCAGTGAGGACATCTCCACACCCTCCCCACACATGAGGAGATGTGTGTACCAGTGGTTTGTGGTCACCAAATGTTCTGTGACACACAGGTGGGACATGCTCTCTCCAGGGTAGTGGACATAGCATCCATGAGACCAGCTGGTGACCCGCTGTGTACTCCACTATCTCGGTTATGAATTGGACCCACAGTTAGGACAGCTATTTCTTTGTAGCCTCACCTCAGGTAGGGTACCCAGGTTGTGTCACATGGCAACTGTAGTCCCACGTCACAAGGCCAATACCTCCACTGAGGCTGGTTATTACTGTCCCATTACCCTGAGGAGACCTATCTGCAAAGACATGGGGAGGGATCATACTGTGGCTCGTACATGACTGCATAGGGGACATACTTACTTTGCCTCACACACGGTTTGTCTTGTTCAGGAGCGGTTCATGCCTTTAAAGCATGGTTGACATTTTCGGACAGTCGCCGAGGCCACTGATGGGGTGTTGCAGTCCATACAGCCTACCTCGACCTGGCAAAGCCCTTCATCACATTACCCCTCAGGTATCGTTGATAAACCCATTGGCTGGGATGTGAACACGCACATCACAGAATGTGTTGTAAACTGTCTATGTGACACAACCCACACGGTCATAGTTGCTGGCAGCATATCAGACCTACTGCCTGTCACAAGTGGTGTCCCATGGGGCCCTTCCATGTCTGCACTCCTGTCATACACCTACATTTTCACGGTACAGGCACACACAGGGGTGCTATGGGCAACAGTGTTTGTAGATGACTGCAAAACAGGTGCCATAGTGGGACAGACATCTGACACAGATATCCTTCGAAGGGGCCTCCCAGGTATGCATATCTGCTGTCAGGGACATGTCCCACAGCTAAATGCGACGTCATGCAACATCATACCTGTGGAGAACTACTAGGTCACCCCTGTCCAGCATATAGGTGGCTGTCCACTCAGCACAGGGGTGATTACCAGGAATCAGGGGACAGTGTTTGGCGGTCACCATTCATTCCACACACTGCGTTGCTATCGTGGTTGTGTGGGTCTTCTACATTGCCCACCTGTTGGTGCAGGGATTCACATCTACATCAGGCTAGGTCATTGTCTCCTTGTACCCATTACGTGTTACACCTATGATCTACTACATTGCCCCATTCAGACTGTATCTGACCATACACCTACAGCAGCTGGGAAGCCCACATAGGTTGATTGTTGTACAGATGCAGGATGACACCATTTTGTGTAATGCTGCCCCACATGTAGGACCCCTGCCACATCACGTCACATACCTGCTGTTTAGTGTTGACCTGTGCCTGACATACAAGGCCATGTCAACCCATATGTCATGTGTATGCTTCACCTACTGTATCCGCATCCCTCAGAATCACTAGGGCAGGTGACATTTACCTTGTCACGGTCATTAATGGGATGTGTTTGGGTGACACATATATCACCCAGACACTCATTATGCTGTGGATGTACATCACAGTACATGTGAGACAGACATCCTTCCTAGCCTTGTTCGCAGCTATGTTGTCCATTGGATGGAGAATTGCAGGTATAGGCCAGGGATTACATCATTATCACTGCTTGACGGAGATACAGCAATATCATGGGTATTTCATCTGAAGCACAGAAGGTTGGCAAAGTCATCCTAACTATGGTGTAGTATTATGGCTGGGCCTGGGACGATGGCCTACCCTGTACCTATGGACGTGTGAACCTATATTCATAGTTTGTCACATGTACAATTGTCTATCCACTATACTCTTTCGCCACTGTATATTTCTGTGGCACATGATTGTCCTCTGTATTACATGCAGGTATGCTGTGTACGTTGCACATACGTCACAGTTGATGACAGTGTATCTGTGTCCCTAACACTGTGATACTGAGGACTACCACACATCCTTCACAGCATTACATGCATATGTCCATTCTATTCTTCTTTGGCCTATGGGGGGGTGTTAAGGCAAACATTACTCAAGTCCCTGTTTGTGCATGCTTCATGTTGGTGTTTGACCAGGCTCCGTTGCAGTCATGTGTTGGACAGTAGTGTGTCTGTGTGTTTGCCATGTGTTTTTATTGCCAGTACATCTGTGGGAGGTGTAGTTGGCACATGTTCCTCTTTGCAGGGACACCCATCCTGGGGTTTGTGTCATGCATCTGCACTTGGCACGTGCCATATGTCCTGTACTATTCCCACAGTCGTGTATGCCTTCATGCACTACTACTGCGTGTTACTGGCTGTGTGTATGTGGTACACATGGACATTGTGATGTTTGGCTTGACCTATTCCCATGCTAGAACGTAAACATCTGTCAATTAAGTCTTTTAAATCAAACTGTAACACTCATTCGTATTTTCAAAATGACACTCAGTAACACAGGAAGCTGGGATTAATAACATTTTACTACTGTGCAGCAGGAGGCAAAGGAGTATGCAGTAAATGTTTAGACATTTGTTCAACTCTATACATGTTACATCTGTATGAGCATTCTGTATACTATCATCTTTTGCACACATTAATGATGTGGCCAGTCACAAGGCATTTACATTGCTAGAGTACAGAACATTGTATTCCTACAACAGTGCTCAGGTAATGCTTATTACATGTTTTCCCATGAGGATAGCCCAACCTTGCGAGCCACATATTCAGTTAGACTGTACTTTGGTAAATTCTGCTCTGTCACGGTTCCAACACTGTTCATATCCAGTCCTCACTCCGTGTCCTACTAGGTTCCTGTGTCTCTCTGCTGAGCAGCTGTACTCTGTGTTACAGCTCACAAGCCTATCCTCCTCAGTGGAAGGATGACAGATATACCTGTACATACATGTATTATTCTGTAACCGAGCAGATGAGTAATGCTGACTGACATACACCTGCTGCACTGGTTACTGCTAGGGTTAGGGTTCAATCACACTGCAGCTACACTACAAGCAATTACATGCATGAGAAGCTGTACTGCTATATTGTCAGGTAGAATAATATGCATTATACACTATTTGCTTCTAAAGTTGCACGTCATATCTATGTTTAAATATGTATTTTGCTAACATTCTCCCTCCTTTGATTGCTTCTACTCTATCCAGAAACATATACAACATTATTTCATTCCCTAGCGTCTTCCTCTGTGGAACGTTTAACTAGGCAAGTAATTTGATGTACATTGCAAGTAGGATTGCATTTTCTATTGACAAATACCACTACAGGTCTTGATACATAGTCTCGGGTACAGGTATGTCGCCAGAGTCCCTGACTAATACTTACATGCACAGTATTCCGCACTAGACACATGCTCCCAATGTGAGCAGAACAACACAAATGGCAATCATGATATTCAGTATGACTGACCCCATCCACCCAATGGTTTGTGGAAATGGTTCGGCAGTGGGTTTGGGCCTGGTTCCGCCATGGATGACACCTGCCATATTACCTGTAGGTGGGCGTTGCTTTTGGTCTCTTCATGTGGTAGTTGGACACAGCGATCTTCTTCAGTAAGCGCGCACGTACCAATTCTCAGCGCCACGGTGCAGTCGTGCACTATTACATTTTGTGACACAACAGTTCTCATTGCATCCAGTTCATCAGTCACATGTTCAGGAGCGGGAAGTCACATTCATCCTTCCTCCGACAGGTTTTGATAACTTCCTCTGTTCCTGATTGATTTCACTACTCCAGAAGCTGGGGTGTTCCAGCCCAGGTTGGGGCGCTGTCACTGAAGTCCATATGAATCGATATTCCTTTATCTCTTGCAGAAGACTGACATGTCAGAACAGCTTCCATTTCACCCACTGGATTAGTAGGTTTCTCGACTGTGTTCCCAGTTCTTCGAGCTATATGTGTTATAGTTCGTTTAGCACCCACAGGCAATTGTCCAGTATGTCATGTGACTGGAGCCAGATAACCCAAATAACAACTGCGGACCAATTCCCAGGTAACCATTGATATGCTTATTTCCCACAAACAACATAACAATATTCTACTTTATTACTGATGCGGGTTACCTCTGCATGTAACAAATTCCTGTCTCTAACAGAGGACTGTTTATACAATTCAGGATGTTTCTGCACATCCTTCAACATTGTTCTCATGATGTTTCAATACAAATTAGGGATGGTGCTACAAGTAGTACTGTGATCTTTGGCTGTTATATGACATTCGTAAGACACAGTTATGTTACAAATACTCCCACCAACTGAAACTGTATCATGTTTATGATAACATACAATTCCTTTTTGTGTAACAGGTAAGTACATTGCCACGTTGTCCTGTGATCTCACAGAACCTGTATCAAAGTGTAGATATTCACAAGTCTCAATCTATCCCCAAGGGGACAACATGCATCGGAAGTCCTCCATATGATGTAGGTATGGCAGTACAAACACAGCAATTTAATGTGTTCCTAGTCTCTATATGCACGCATCATGCCTAGGTATCTGTTGAAGTGTGGAAGACACTCTGTGGCCAGTTCATCACGTATCAGTATTTGTATCCGTGTAGTTATATGCAGGTAATGTCCGGAAATTGTAGCGTAAACACAAACATGGTTAATAGGTGTATAATCATTAGGACAGCAAACATAAATGTCTTTGGGGTTGCTTTGTATTGTTATACAGTCTTGGCCGGGTGATTCGGGCTCTTTGGTATATCAGCTACAAGATGTCAATCAGACTTGATATCCTTTACCAGTTTGAGAAATGTGAGGTGGACCCAGGACGACCTCTCTGCAAACTTTACTGCGGTGGCGTTGACAACAGTACCGGTACAGACATTCGCACTGTCCACTTGGCAATAATGTTCTTTGGATAACAGTGACATACACACAGGATACTGGTGTCAGCTATGCTTCCGTCTTCGTTTGCTCTTATCTGTAACAGACTTTAACTGAAGAACAGTGTTACTAGTTAACAATCCTCTCATGTCACCTACTACTGAGTCATCGACCTCCGGCTCTGCAGGCATGACAGCTTTCCACTCTGGCACATGATATGCCATTCCACATACTACTTCGAAGTGGGTGCAGCACTTTACATTTGGAACTGTTGTCATGCTCAGCAATGCTAGAGGTAGACAGCTCATGTAACTCGTCTGGATGTCACCCACCAAACTCCTCTCCTTATTTCTCGGGATCCCATTCTGCGGCGTCAGCAGTCGTGCTGAGTGTGGGTTGTACATGCAATTGACATTCATGGTAATATGAAGTAATCCCCCAGGTAGCGTGATTGTCTGGTTAACTACATGTGTTCTATTGTCACTGTAGCTTCTTTACAGCATGCCAGATCTAGGGATACTTAATTTTACTGGCACCTTTGCCACTGCTGCTGCATCCGGATTAATGGTTGGGAATGCTTCTACCCATTTTGATTATATATATGTGTAATCGCTAAACAGTATTTGTTCCCTTCACATTTATGCAGATGTATGAACTCCATACAAATAGTGCGGAGCGGTTATGGTGGTGTAGGTAAACTCACTCCCTTCGGTTTAAATACTCCCTGTGCATGATATCTACGGCAAGCGTGACACGCTGCTCATGAGGTTTGTATGTGGTTCGTAATTCCGTATGTTAGGGGTATTCTGTTAACCAAATGTACCATCCCCTGTTGAGACATGTCTCTACCCATGGCTCCACAATGCCGCATATCTGAATATATTAGTCGTTAATATTGGCTTTCTCACTGTGGTTATGTGCAGTCCGTGTTCAAGTATTGCTCCTCGTCATAACCACGTCGGCTGTTCTGCTTCGTAGTTGCTGTTTGCATTGTTTGTACAGTTTCTACATCTAAACTGTCTGAGGTTTGTCATTCCTCATTCACACAGACACTTTCCAACTGTGGCGCTGCTTGTTTTGCAGGTGCATGAGCTCATGCCTCAACTTTCCTACTGTTATCCTGTTGCTTTCTATGCCCTGCACATTTACAATTACCTACTTCAGTGGGTAACTGCATGTAGTCTAATGCATTCAGGTTCGTATGCGCATGATTAATCGGTTTACCGGTGGATGTTATCATTCCCTATTCTTCCACTGCTGCTCATAAACATGCACTGCACAGACAACAGAATGACTATCGGGACATATGTCCACACATCAGTTTTCCGCTACAGTACAAGCACGTGTTAAAGCTATCTATTCTGCTGCTTGAGCAGACACGTTATGCTGCAGGGTTTGGCCGTCTACAATGTCATTATCAATAACTACTGCATAAACTACTTCATTCGTTCCTGTAGGACTCTGTCTACATGATCCGTACACATTAACTGTCACCTCTGCATCATCTAAGGGTATATCAGTGTTATCATGTCTGTGTGTAGTTATTTAATCCATTTCGTATAGGCGACTGTGTGGTGTGCCATACACAGGTGTCGGACGTGACATTGATAGGTTTAATGTTGTACAACGTTCAATCACCATGTGAGGTTGACTCAGTGGTATGGTCAAACATGACAAATGTCTAGCACGGGTCAGGAATGCTATCTTCTCTTGCAGCAGATTGATCGCAACTGCATGAGACATTCTCACAGTGAGAGGGTGGTCTAGTAACATTACGGCGGGGCCTGTACTGCCATGGGTGCTACAACAACTGCCTGTACACAATGTGGCACTGACCATGCCACAGTGTCCAACTGCAATGAGTAGTCAGCTATTTAGCGTTGCTTACTTCCCTGCTGTTGCATCAAGACTGGCGTCACATATCTCCGCTTACAATCTACGGTCTGACAACATGTGTTATGATTATTCACGAGACCTACTACAGCTGTTGAGGCTATCAATCGTTCTAGTCTGCAGAACGCTGTTTCTGCTACTGTAATCCAGTGTACTATGTGTTGTGCTGCCATAGGTGTATTAAAGGTTAAGGCAAACAATACAGCGGATTCCACAGCATTGTTTGGTATCCAGATTTAACAAGTGTTAGTCGGCCCAGACACGACATCATTCCCTTCTTGTTAGTTGGCTTGGGTGCTTATTATATTGCTACCTTCCTATCGTCATGTGATGTTCTACCCTACTTGGATACCAGATATGCCAGGTAATTGACCTGTATTCTCTGTAGTTGCAATTTATGCTTGCTTACTTTATGTCCCTGTTCTGCTGATTATCTCAATAATGCTATTGTATCTTCCATACATTGCTGCTGGGTAGGGGCCGCAAGCAGAATATCATCCAAATAAAGTAGAACTTGACTGGACCCGGGTGGAGTTAACACCGGAATGTAGCTAGCCATCCCCTGTGAGAATATCGTTGTACTTTCACAGTAGCCCCGCGATAGCCGGGTATGGCTGTATCTGTCACCCTGACTGTACATGCAAAGCAATATGGACTATGTGGATGTATAGGTATTGCAAAGTAAGCATAGCTTATATGTACCACGGTAAGATACTTCTGTGGCATGTTCATAGCATTGAATATAGTGTGTGGGTCTGGCACCAATGCTACCCTAAGTATTCTTACATGATTTACAGCTTGTACATACTGTACCATCCGCCATTCCCCTTTTAGGTTTCCGATCAGGAGATACAGGGGTATTGCATGGTGAATAGCGATTACTTTGTGGATGGGGAATTCCCTCTATGACTTTGCAGATATCTTCTGGTGTCCACGGTCTATACGCTACGGGGGTTGGATCCTGGCCTTCCTGTCCTGCATGAGGGTTCGGTACTTCAATTAATTGACAGATATCCTCACTCTGTTTTAGTACTGTGTTCTTACTCGGGTGTCCCTAGGTATGTTACGTGTTCGGGATGTGGTTTCAATAGCTTCTATTACATTTGTTCATTGTGCTACCTCTGTTGCCACAGGATAACGTGTGGGGACTAGCCTGCCCTCCCGCTTAATATCCTGGATGTGGTATCGGAGGTGGTAGGGGGTTGTGGGGGGGGGGCTATCGGTACTACTGTATTATGATCTTCTCTGTGTACGTATGATGCTTAGCCATTTGTAGTGTTCTATTCCCTTCGGTACACTACCTCAGTCCACCGATGTGCATGGCGGATACCCAATTGTCGCTGTTTTGTCGCCTGCACATCTTAGGGCTGCCACCTTTTCCAATGCACAATGTGGGACATTAGTGTTCGGAACGTGTAATTTGCCTGGAAAATGCATACCCACGGCCAGTACATAGGACAGGAATTCACGTTTTGCCAGGAGAGCAACCAATTGTTGTAGCATTTCAGTTGCTTATTCTGTTTATTATTATATTTTGCTGTTCCACATACAAATTTACTGTTTTATGCTACCATTTTGATATATATCTGGGAAATGTTTGTCCTGAGATATCAGGACATTTGACATTTGTTCGGTTTGTTTACAGGACACGGCTGGCCAGAGAGGGACTATCCCTCTCAGGGTGGAACAGGTGTTTACCTTGGAACATATGCATCAAATTTTCAGGGATTACAATGTTTCAGTAACGATATTTTGCGTAATATACCATCAATGTCATATTTATTACCCCATTTTGCTGCGTAACTCACATTATGTGCTCTCTGCGATTGCATATTCTTCACGTCACCCGTCAAACGCGGATCACATGATGTGTTGCTTCAATAATCTCCCATATCCTCTACACGACTGCTACGTACCCTTCTGTCATACCACGTGTGTCTCCTTCCCTGTATCCACTGTAGTGTCTACAATCACTATTTACTCTGCTGTGTGTTCCCCTGACCTATGTTCAGATTTAACAGTATGTGGGTAGGTCTTGACCCGATATCACTACTGTTAACAGAAACACAATGTAGTCTGGTCCCTGATCTACAATACACACAAAAAGGCAGACACTCCTTACCTGGGCCTCCTGTTTACGGCTGCACGTTTTCTTCTTGGGATCCACTTTCCCGCTTTTCAGCCACAGATCAGACAGTAAACAGCCTCTTTACACACAACAATTCAGTCGGAGGTCTTTTCATTCAAGCAGAACCATTTATGCATATTCTCCAGCGTACATGTCTAACCAGCCATGTACTCTGACCTGTAGCTTACCAAGGGAATTCCGGATTACAAGGATCACAATGTGAAATAAGTTGTTACAACCAGACTGTAGTTATCAGTAGGCTTTTCTAAGTGACAGCCGATAACACAGGAGGCTCGGGTTCGGAAAGTTTTAGTAGTGTACACAGGCAGGCTAAATAATATACAGTCCAAGTATGAGAGTTTTGTCTGACTCTTTACAGTAAGCAGTTTCTTTATATAGTGTTTACAATCAGCTTTTGCCCACCTTACTGGCGTGGTCGGTCACAGGGCATTTCCATCACTATGGTCCGCAATAGTCTATACATACGTGGGTGCTGGGGTCGTGCTTTTAAAATGTTTTCCCATGGGAATAACACAGCCTTGCAAGGCACCTTGTACATTACAGTATCCTTTTGTGATTGTAGCTGTTTCAAGGACCCTAGACTGTTACGATACAGTGGACAGTTAATTTCTTAATACGTTGCTTTGTCTCTCTGGTAAGGAGTTGTACTGCTATCTTCGATAGAGCTCACAAGGCCATCCTCCTCTGGGGAAGGAGTGCTGTTATGCATGTACATACATTTATTGTTCTGTAACCCAGCAAATTATTAATGATGACAGACATGAGCCTGCTGTACTGCTTACTGCCAGGTTCAGAATTCCATCACAGTACAGCTTAGCTTCACCAATTACATGCAGGCTTAGTTCTACTGCCATATTATGCGGTACAATTCAATGCATTATATAGTATTTCGAGTGTAAACTGGAACTTCATATGTGTTTCTATATATTTTACGAACAACATCCATCCGGCCATATGCATGTTGTTCCGTCCTTTACCTTGACCGTGTGTATTTGTCCATCCAGCTACGCTAATCTCCACATGTGATGTCCCAGCTTCCCCTTCTTTGCCTGTAGCACCCTGTTAGGACGTCCTGTTTGGTAGGCACCTGTTCCGCTATATGTGATCGACTTCACTGCATAGATAATCATCGATGCGGTGGTCCAACGACCCGACTTGTCCACATGTGTACAGTTATGTGCACCGTGTCGTATGCAAACCTAGATGGTTTGGACGGGTACATACTACATGCGGGATGTACACATTCTGCTGACACATTCACATGCAGCCATTTACATATCTGTACCTGCGGTGGGTTGGTGACATGTGGGATACGTATTTGCCCGCGTGGCATTGCCTAACACAAACATCTTACCACAGTTCAGGTATGCACATTGTGTGTGGTTGTATAGCTGCACACGGATGCTAGCAGGTTTGGGTGCAGAGGTATACATGGGTGGGACTGACATGTACAATGAGGCTATTGTGTAGTACATCCGAATGCATGGGTTCTGCTTCTGGATATTACACTTCATCATCGCCATCCAGTGTATGCAACAGAGACGTTGCTGGGTGTGGGATATGTTGCTATGCACATGTTTGCCTGTGTTTGAGGTATCTTGCTTCCTTACTGTTGTTATGTGAACACAGCTACCCGGCTATGTACTCTCACTACTGCTTGTGACCATTATGGTTGGCACCTTTTCCAGTGCCCATAGTGGGGCATGTTATGTGGAAACTTCGATTTGCAGGACTACACATACCCACGGCTAGTGCGGTTGACAGATCTTCACTTGTTTGCCATACTATAAGCTTATTCTGTAAGCATTTGGGTTCCTTATTTATTTTCTTATGCCATGTCTGTGTTTCATATCGTAATGTATATGTTTTATGCTACTATTACATGTATATTGCGTGAATTTTCTTGACAGGGGATCGGAGGTCATTTTCCATTTTACGATTGTTGCAGGGACACAACTGTCCAATCAGGGACTGTCCATGGCACATTCGGACAGCAGGTAACCCTGGTGACCATGGCCATGTCGCTACTGGGGTTTCCACCTTTACAGTTTCCGATCTGGGATATTTCCGGGACTCACATCTGACTTTACAGGCCGACACATACAAGCGGTCACTATATAGCATAGAACTTCACTTGTTTGCCTAAATAATAAGCTTATTGTTGTGGCAATTTGCTTGCTTATTCTGTTTCTTGTGTCATTTAGGTATTTCTGTTACAGAAATAACCAATTCATGCTACCATTACATTAAATACGGGATATCATTGTGTCCTACAATCGTAGCACATCAGCCATTTCTAATACGTTTTCGGGACACAACTGGCCATGGAGAGACTGCCACAACCAAAGTGGGACAGGTGGTGACCTTAGTCGCTGCTCCTATGTCGGTGCGGCGCGCTGACATGCGGCTGTACACCTTCTCTGAGTGTAAACACTGACGGTGCATTGCGGGACGAACGCGGTCTTATGCGTATCCTTTGCTCCTTGGACGGGTACACTTATGCCTTCGTGGCTTCTATTTGCTTCTCCGTTAATTTGGGACGGGGACTATGTTGCATACTGTACGTGCGTTTCATTCTGCACAGGACCTGGCTGCTGCCATTACTATTGTGGGCGGACCGTGGCTGTCAGCACATTAGGTTGCTCACCTCATGCCGGCTTAGACACGCCTCCAGGCGCATCCTACCTGGGCTCGCTCACGTACACTACGCACGTGTCTGTGATTCCGGTGCACTCTCATTAATATGTATATGGCGCTACTGCGCCGGCTATTCCATGCACCGCCGGCGCAGGCCTTACGCCGGCCTTGCGCCGAGCTTCATGAATCCCGGGGTCTATTTATATAATAAATAAGTTCACTAAAAACAACTTTGTTAACTTTAAAAATAATAAAAATATCTAGGTATCGGGTATAGAAATAAATGTGTTCTAAGAAAGGGTTGTTTCTTAGAATAAATTCCTTTTCCCATAAGACCATCACTATGTTGGAAAAACTAGCTCCACTTGGTGATCCCATAGCAACACCCTTGGTTTGCAAATAGGAGTCATCAAATAGAAAACAGTTATTAGTGAGTATTAGGTCCAGAAATTTCTGGACCAGATATAATTCCTCATTGTCAATGCGGGAACACCGTGTACAAATCTTTCACATCCACAGTGGCAAAATTGAAATCATCCTTAAACATCAATCCATTAGCATTAGCCAAAAACTACCAAGAATCTTTACATACTTGCAATTCATCTGTCAAATCCTGTTTAAGTATATTATCAACAAATTTGGCCATAGGATATATTATGGAATTGTGTCCATTAGTTATCAGGCATAAAGGAGGATTTTGTAAATCTTTGTGAATCTTGGGGATTCCGAAGATAACAGGAATTTGTGGTGCTGGAACTGTTAAGTAATTGAAAACGTCTAGGGAAATATGTGCTTCAATAAACAAATCATTTAAAAATGTCTTAATTTTTTATATGCACCATTAAGTTCACTCAAGGAAACAGGCTTATAATAGTCAGTTTCTAACATCAACTTCATTTTAATCTTATAAGCATCATTGTCTAGGATAACTATACCCCCTCCTTTATCAGGTTGGGAAATTCTTAAATCACTATTAATTAGACTTGTCAATAACATTCTTTCATTAGGATTTAAATTGTTATTATTATAAATAGCAGAATTATTTTTAAATAACTTCATGTTCCTTAAATCAAACTCACAAGTGTGCTCAAAAGCTGCCAAAGTAGGATTCAAAACAGGGTTAAATGTACTATTCACATGATACACATTACTATTATTACTACTAGTATTTGCACCCAAAACCAGCTTTAAGTTAAGCTTCCTTATGAACAATTTCAAATCAATTATAGTTTTGGCCAAATCTAAACTTCTAGAGGGTAAAAAAGTCATACCCTTTACTAAAACTTCAGCTAATTCAGTACCAACAAAAAAGGAAGAATAATTAAATACTTTAAAGTCATTAGTTGAATTTTAAATGATATTCAACTGCTTATCCCCCCTCAAAGGTGGAAATATGTGGGTAGTAATCCAACAAAGAGTCATTACACTCACAGAATGAGGGAGAACTGCTGCCCATTATCTGCGAGCTTGCCACTGATTCCTCTGTTTCCTCTTCCTGTTGCTCTTGTATACTGGATTATGTTAGACAGAATTGAAGTCCCCCTTAAAATTCTGTGCATTTCCTGTATGATTAGGTCATGGAAAAGAGTTAGTAGGAATGTTAACATTGTTATTGAACCTATTGTTCTGCAGCCTCTCACTGCGTCGGGTGCTTTCAGATAAAAGCTGAATGTTTTCTCCCTCTGCACTTGGGTGTTGGCATGATTCGTCATTGCTCACTGATGTCCCCACATCATGAGTGCTTCCCACATTGTTATTGGTTGTTGTAGCTGTCCCTCCCCACTGCTGTGACTCAGTGAGATGCCTAGCCATGTAAAAACATAGGTACCCTTATTGAAAATATTTAGATGGCCATTTTTAGCAGAGTGATTTTGTGATCAGGGCTAACTGGCCCTGTCCTTGAGGGACATAGGTGCATCCCAGGGGGTGAATTTACAATCACTCATCCAGTTGTCAATGTTGTGCTTGAATATGCTCTTTGAGGAGCACTGATTCACATGCAGTGGGATCCTATTACACAGGAGTGGCAATCACTTGGAGATATATCAGTCTCCTCACATGTTCTGTTCATGTTACCAGCTAGGTTGAGACTCTGGAGCTAATTATTCTTGTCTTATTTGATTTGCAGATGTTCCACATTTCCAGTAGGGCAGGGTCTGAGACTGCTCTGTAGGCCAGGCATAGGTCACCTCTCAGCAGCCTGCATGGTACTGAGTACAGTGACAAGTATTTCAGTCTTTTTATGTTGTCATGTTTTGGAGACCCTGGATTCTCCCAGTCACAAACCTCTATGCTTTCTCCAGTTGCTGCAGGTGTCTCATGAGTTACAGACAGAAGGGAGTATTGTACTCAATTAGTGGTATGATAAGGGCAGAGTATAGCAGAGCTATAACCTCCATGGTCTTGGATGTGATGGATTTATTTATGAGGTGTGGAATGTAGAATGTGTGTCTCACCACTATGGACACATAGTGATTAAAGTGTAGACTGCTATCAGCATGTGTTCTCAAGTCTTCCAACACTGTGCTTGAGCTTAGAGAGGTGCTATGCATATCATAATTAGCAAGGGTATTTCACTGCCAAAGGGGACAATATTTATTGATTTAAGGTTCGGTCCATGAGTTTAGCAGCAATCATTTGTCTGTGTCAGCCCCTTCTGTAATATGGTAATGTAGTTGGGGGACCCTGTATAACTGTGCTCATTTGACAGTCATCTGCAAACTTGGTATGCCACAGGCCATCAACTTTTGCCTGGACTTCAGATAAATTGTT
This sequence comes from Protopterus annectens, assembly GCF_019279795.1. Lineage (NCBI taxonomy): Eukaryota > Metazoa > Chordata > Ceratodontiformes > Protopteridae > Protopterus > Protopterus annectens. The sequence goes on along the minus strand of NC_056737.1, from coordinate 1,754,568,376 downwards.
TCCAAATAATTGAGGTTCCAGTACAGGCCCTTGTGGTATTCCACTGGTAGGTGGTCTAGTGGTAGAGGTGCAGTCCTTACCTTTGGCAGTCTGCATTCTGTTGGTCAGCCAGTTGGCATCCATCTAATAATGTATGGGTTAATCCCCAAATGGGAATGTTTCTCTATGATACCTGAATGGGGGATAGTGTCAAAGGCCTTGGAAAAATCAACATAGAGGTATGTCCTGTTATTCCCTCTTCTAGGTCTTTAGAGTCATTATCAAAGAGGTCCACTAGGTGTAATAAGCAAGATATAGCCTTGTAAAAAAACAAAATTGGTGGGGTCAGGTGTGTTGAAGGTCAGCTATGTCCCTGTGGATAAGGTCTATGCTGATCCCTTCCCTGGCCTTGCAGATAAGGCTTTTTATAGGTTCATAGTTTCATAGGTGTGTACTAGGCTAATGACGCTGGAGCCTTTACAAGCCTAGTCCATAGGATTAACCTGGCATTGTGTCATGCGACCTTAGTTCATAGTGCCTCTGTCAAGTAGAGCCACTGGAGTGATCCCCAGGGTGAATTTTCTATTTCCCATCCACTCAACACGATTTGTCTTAGGTGGGACAGTGAGCTGCTCTGCTTGACATGTAAGGGAAGTCTGTTCCATAGCATGGGCAGTATCTGGGTTATGAACCTGTCCCTCCAGCATGTTCTGTTGATTGTGGTAATGATGTTGAGGTCTCTGGAGTCTGTGGTATAGAGGGATTCGGATTTCTTTAGATGTAGCATTTCTAACAGAGTCGGGTCAGACATGGCTTTGTAAGTCAAGCAGAGATTGCCTATACATAGGTGATATGAAACAGAGAATAGTTGCAGTTTTTTGAGTCTGTCCATATAGGACAAGTGTTTAAGGCCTAGGATCCTCTTTGTGAGGTACTTTTGCAGCCTCTCCAGTTGTTGCAGGTGTCTAGTGAGGTACATGCCAAATGGGGCATTCTACTCAATGATTGGCCTAATGAGGGAAGAGTAGAGGGAGACAATGACCTCTTTCTTCCTGGATGCAAAACCCTAAGTAATAAGATGTGCCACATAGAAGGACTTTCTGACCACAGTGGCAGCGTGGTGGTCAAAATAGAGGTTGCTGTCAGCCTGTGTTCCCAGATCTCTTATAATGCCTTCTGTGTTCAGTGGACTACCATCAATGTGATAATTCAAAGGAACAGGGTTTTTCCCAAAAGGGATGACGACACTTTTTTGGCATTGAGCTTAAGGCCATGGCTCTGACACCATTTGTTGGTGTCATTGAGGCCTTTCTGTAGGAAGTCAACATCACTTGGGGAGTTAATTATAGCTCCCAACTTGCAATTGTCTGCGAACTTTGTCAGCCAGATTCCCTTCGTGTTGGCCTGGACTTCAGAGAAGTAGATACCAAACAGGAGAGAACCCAGGACCGAACCCTGTGGAACTCCACTCATGACTGCTCATCAGTATGACTTGGAGTCAGCTACTTTCACACTGTGGGTTCTATCTGTGAGCCAGTTTGCAACCCACCTAGTGATACAGGGGTTGATGCCTAGCTTAGTGAGTTTTTCTTTGATTCCTGAGTAGGGAATGGTATCAAAGGCCTTGGCCAGATCAAGGTAGGCTGTATGAACCACCTTGACTTCATCCACAGCTCTGGTGACTGGCTCAAAGAAGTCAACTAAGTTGAGCAGGCATGATCTATCCTTCACAATACCAAACTGTGTAGGACCCAGAGTTTGGAGATTCCCTATATCCTTGTTTATTAGGTCCATGATGATGTGTTCCATAGCTTTGCATATCTGACTCATCAGGCTAATTGGGTGATAATTCCTAGGGTCTGTAGTCGCACCTCCTTTGTGGAGAGGGATGACTGTAGCAGTTCACCATTCAGTAGGGACAAAGCCTGTAGTGAGGCTGTGATTGAACAGGGCACACAGGTGAGGTGCCAGTTCACTCTGTAGTTCATGTAGAACACAGCGAGAGATATTGTCAGGTCCCATAGAAACTGTATTTTTGGCCTTGGATAGTGCTGTTTTAACCTGTGCAGCAGTAGTACTGGGTGCCTGGCAATCTACTGGTATTGTGAATGGTCTTTTGGAGGTGGAGAGAGGGGTAAAGTTAGCACTGAATCTGTCAGCCAGTATATTGACAATATCTGTTGGCTTCTTATAGAAGGTACCATTGTGCAGTAGCTCAGAGCAAATCTGGGTATTGCCGTGGTGATTCTTTATATAACTATAGAAGGCCTTGTGGTTGTCTTTACTATCTGCTGCAATTCTGTTTTCATAACTAGCTCTAGAGGATTTGATGAGTTATGTGTCTCATGATGTTGTTGAGGCAGCTGATGGAGTTTTTCCAGTCTTGGGACTTCGCCTTATTCCTCATCAGCTTCCTCGTTCTGTTGTAGAGTTTGTTTATGGCAGGGGACTACCAGATTGGCTTCCTTTTTTTTTTTTGAGGAGAGTGTCTTGTTTGTATTGAGTATGGCAAGATGCATGCATTTGTGTACGTGTTCATACAGTGCATTGGTGTATGATTTGGCAGTCATGCAACTATTCTTCATTTGCATGGGTGCTGTGAAGTTAGCCACCTCTGTTTTTAGGATCCCAAAGTTAGCTTTGGAGATGTTTTTCATGGTGGTTACATTTGTGGGAGGGGTGGGAGGGATGTGGATTTCCAAGGAGATTAGTTTGTGGTTGGATCTAACCAGGGAGGAGTTGGCTATTGGTATAGAGCAACGTCCGCCTATGTTAGTAATGACCAGGTCAAGGATGTTGCTACCTCTAGTGGGGGTTAGAACGAGCTGGCCCAGAGCATTGGAATTAATTAATTCCAAAAAGCATTAGGCAAGTGTATTGGTACATGAGTAGTTTTCCAAGTTAATGGAGGGGTAGTTGAAGTTGCCCAGTATGAGAGTGTTAGTTTGGACACTAATATTCTCCATGATGCTTAGGAACATGGAGTGTGAGTCTTGGGATATGGTTGGGGACCTATAGAAGCCAACAACCTGAATCTGTGTCTTACCCAATGTTAGCTGCACCTGAAGTATCTCAGATGAGTTATGTTGGGCTACCAGTCTGGAGCTGTGCACATCCTTTATGAATATGGAAACACCACAGCCTTTGGAGCTTCGGTCCAATTTCTGAGACTGAAAGGTTTGGAATGAGTTATAGCCTGGTAATGCAGGAGTGCTTTCTGCTGCCTTGAACCAGGTCTTTTTTACAGCACAAATGTTGATGTTCTCCATTTTAAGGAGTGCTTTGAGCAAGTGCATTTTGAGATTTAGACTTCAAGAGTTGAGCAGCATGACTCTCAAACTGCATTTCTTTGTAGCTGTTACAGTGGTAATTTGGTCTTTGGAACACCACCTAAAAAAGGCACTATAGGGGTGGCAAGAGCCTTGGTCAGTATCTGGAAGCCCAGGGGTGACAGATGCAGGCCACCTCTGGCAAAGCATCGAGGTATGTCAAATATGTTGTCCCAGGCAGACAGATACTGGATCCCCATAGAATGACACCAGAAACATAGCCAATTGTTGAATTCAATAATTTTCTGCTTGTACTGTGGTGTCATTCTGTGTGATGGCAGGATGCTGCTCAGGGCTAGGGTCATACCCACCTGGGATATATAATCCAAGAGCTCCTCCATGCCTCTTTTCATGTAGTCCAGGGAGATATGTCTCAGGTCATTCACACCCATATTTGTAACTGTTGTTGAGGGACCTGAGTGCATGGGTTATTTGTCAGATCCTGGCGCGTGACAGGCAGCTGACTCTTACTTTCTCCTTATTCAACCTAATGAGCAGGACTTCAGTGTGCCTCACTATTGAGTCACATATGACTAGTGTGTTTGGAATGCTGTTTTGCCTTAGGGGCTTTGGTTGAATGGTACACTGTTTAGGAGAGTTATGAGTCTCATGATTAGTGTTGTGTTGTGGTGGTCAAGTGCATTTCTGCCTTGGAGGTCTCTGCTGTTTTGTAGATTTTTATTGAGAGCCTTCATGAAGGTGGGTGTGTGGTTTATGTTTTTATTTGAATGCTGTGCTGGCATGTGTTCTGGAGGGCTATGTGCTCCATGTGGTGTGGTGGTGTGGTGCAAGTGTTGACCTTCTCCTCTTGACCAGCTATTCTGGCCTTGGCTGGAGAGTGCGTGGCTTACAATTTGGATATAGAAGTGCATCTCTCACAAGTCTGAGTGTTGGGAGGTAAGAGGAGAAGGTTTTCAGTGTACATGAGGCAGTTGCCACATTGCCTAAGGATGTCCATGTTCACCAGGTTAATAGCAGAAAGCACAGGGAACTGACCTTTAGACATGCCTGGAGTGGTGGGCATTAATAAATACCAGAGCTGTTTCCTTGTAGAATGTTTAGTGCTGGTAGCACTTTTGTGTGCTACAATAATTGCTACAAGAAGTCTGGTAAAGTGCTGAACTAATAAGCTAGAAAAAGTACAGGAGAGGAGAGAATTAACAGATCTAAGAGAAAATTTGAATAGCAGACTTTGGCACTGCTCAGAAGCTTACAAACAGTCCTGGACACAGCAAATCTGTATCTGGACTAGATTAGTTACAGGAAAGGTGCACAACAAGCACAGATATGGACTTTTAAACCACAAAGTTGAAAGAGATGGAAAAAGCTGCCCAAATGGCCAATAAGCTGCAATTTCAAGGCCAGAAGCCACTCCTCCTGTGGTAGATAGGCTACATAGTGCTTACCACTCCTACTGATAAGCTAGAAGGCTTCCCTCCAGCACAGAAAGGCTTGAGGCATATGGGTCAATAATTCTAGTTATGCATGTTACCACATTGATGTGCATTGCATATCACAAAACATTTTATATTAATTTCTGTAATGTAGGTAATATATGTGTGAAAAAAGTGCTGAGACACCAGAGTTGCAGTCCTGGGGGCAGGCAACGAGTGGCTGTATTGTAAATAGGTGACATATTGTTTGATATGGCTTTTAATTTGTTATGTTTAGACATGTAATGTCATGTCATAGGCAGGAAAAGGACAGTAAACTGCAGTAATACATAGTAGTTTTTACTTTTCCATAATGCCTTGTGCAGCTGGTTTGCATTACAGTTCGTAAAGTGTTTGTACATGTCAGATATACTTTCCCTGTTGAACGTAACTAAGCAGTGCACTAACATCAACCACATAGCTAAAATCTGACAGTTAGTATTGAGTCTATGAAAAATACCTGCATCTTAACTGACTCTGTGACAGCAGGTGTATATGCTTTGAAACATTTCTTTTTAAGCCCAGATGATTCTGGGTTCAAATCCATGTGTATGTAAGACTTTTAAATACTTTTAATCAGTGATAATGCAATGGCATTCTTTATAGTACATGTGTTGCTGCATGTTGTCATAGCACAGCAGTGTTAAGTGAGACTGAGTGGAGATAAAAGCAGCATTGTGCCACCAGACAACATCACTTGGCAATGCTGCACAATGTGAAACTTCACTTATAGAGACCAAAACATGAAGAGACGCATTGCCTTTTCTGCTACTTATGTGTGTTGTGCAAGATTCTATTTTTGACCACATTAGTGTTAAAATAGGGTAGATAGGAAAGTGGTGAAATTGGGAGGAAGCAGGGGAATAACAAAGGGAAAGCAAAACAGAAATGTGCTAGAGGGAGGTAGGAAAGAACCATAGCTATCCATTTCTTTAACAGTAAAAACTGATCATATGTGCGGAATATTAGCTGAATTTGGATTGTCACAAACAGAGAATGAGTGATGACAACAATGCAATCATGTTGTATAGAATATTGGACCAAATCAAGTGTGTCAAGAAGACGCGTTCAAAATGGAGAGCTATGTATGGGATGATTGTTTTTTATGGGATAGGTGGCGTTTTTTTTTAGTTCAGCAACAGAAGACTACTAGATAAGCAACATAAGTATATCTGACTCAGGTAGGTTGGGTACATGATGAAGCAAATGCATCCAAACAAGAAAAGACATGGGGACAATGATGGACACAAAAGGTTGGGGGCACCATGATTGGAGTGAAGGAGGGGACAACGCAAGCTCATACACATCAAGCCTGAAGACAGTGAGAATCGAGTCCTCACCTACTGGACTGTTAGCTCTATTCCCTTAGTCTGCTGGTGGCTGCAGTACGTGACAATTTCTCCTCCTACTGACCATGAGTGAGAGCAGTCTGTCCATCCTGTGTAGTACACCAATGGTGTGGTGCATGACCCTATGCACCATTCCTGGCATCTCCCTGTAGGTGATGAAATCACCACCTCTACCACTGCTCCTAGAGGGTACCACTGCACCAGCTTCCAGGGCAGGACTACCTGAGGGCACATGTAGTGCAGGGGCATCAGAGACAGTGCTGCCCGGTTGGTGCCCAGACATGCTGGGCATAGGTGCTGGAGCTGGCGGAGCTGAGGCAGGCTGATCCACTGGGCCTGACCTACCTCACTGTGCTGTGTAACATTTAGTGATGTAGTACACATAGATGACACATAACAGAAAATAAAAAAGAGAGATAAGGGTTGGGGTGAGAGAAAAAATAGATACAACTAGTACCATCATTTCTGACATACAATGCATTAACACAATTATACATCCCTTTTATCTGAAGTATTACATTTAATGATATGCCCTAACAGAGACCTACTATACTTCAGACTACTGAAAACAATCCTTGAAATTTGTATATATTGCACATACGCATGCTCCAGTTATACAGATTACAGTTATTATTCCACTGGTATATAGTTTTTAATTTAATGTAAATATTATTGAAGAAATAACAGCATTGTATAGTTGGAAATCATGGTATATGAATCAACAACATCTGACTGCAGTCTAATATTATACTCTTCCCATTGGTTTGTGCTACAGACTAATGCATGCATACTTGTTTTTACAGTTGGGATATGCATGCACAATTTGATACAACTGTATAAAAGACCAAAAAAACTATCTTTAACTTTTAAAGCTACTATAGCACTTCTATTTTGGTGCACGCATGCCCCTTGCTTCCCTCAGTCTCTCAAATCAAGCAACATGAGCCTGCCAATTGAATTCACATTTGTTGGGAGGTGGGAGAAATACAGAAAAGGACAGAAAAGCATTGTTCATATCATTGTTGCCAATATTTATCTTTCTATGTCTTACAAGTACTGTCTTAGTGTCATACTTACACAGCTGTCAGATGTCTGCAGTCTCAAACTCATGCAGCCAACTTTTGAGAGTATCAAAAGTCCTCCTGTTTCTCCTGTGTAAGTCATTGAAATGATGCCTACATTGCTCTCCAGTGTCTGGGATACCAGTGGGACTGAATATGCCCTACTCCACACATCAGACTCGAACTGGGAGCCAGAATAGTCCCACTGCAGAATCATTTGGCTGTAGTGCTTTACCAAGAGTCCAATAAATATCCTGGACTCCTGGACACCCCACTTCTGTGCCTTAAACTTGGCAACTTCCTCTACAATGCCAGCAGTTTCTGCCAGCCAGACTAAACCAATGGAAACTGATGTTTTCCCATCAATTACAGTTATTGCATTTACTGGTAGTGTACAAACCTGAGCAATGATGTCAATTGTGTTTGGACAATGTTAAGTAGACTGCAGCAGTGGCAAGCAGGGAGGAATTAAATAATTGAAATTGCAAGGTTAATCTGGCACTTGGCCTTAGTTTGAGGAGTGTCTATTGATGTAACCTGGAAATATATATTGTAAATTGGAAGGCAAATGTTAGGTCAGTTAAGTTTGCAGACATGCATTGGGGGCATAAATGTAATGACCTGATACATTTTTTGTTATGTCCTTATACACTGAGGAAAATTGATGTTTACAGTGTGGATTTAATCCTAGCCATAAAGAACAAAACATTTTCTTCAACAGCATTGATTTTTCCATCTTTGCCATAGAGGAAGTGCTGCTCAGACATATTCAGGAATCATACAGTTTGAGCTGTTACATATGTACGTATGTGACCTGACAATGTTATTATATATAAATACAGTTGTGTGTGTGTCATAGGTAATTGTGAAGGCCATGCAAGTCCAACTAGCAGAATTATACTTACAAAAGTATAGTAGACAGCATACCCTCAATCATACATCTGATAACACAATAATCGTGTCTCATCCTCATACATATAATTCAGGTCAGCTCCACTATCTAAAGCGTTATAAGTCAGACTAAATATAATGGGAAGTAGAACATCAGTAAAAATGTATAAAATGTCCTGTATTAGAACCCAGGATCAAGTGTATGGCAGTCCAACCCTTATACCAGTTGCCACAAGAATTTTGAAATACCACTAGTCTATTTTTCAGTTTATTGCTATAAACTGCACAACAGTAAAAAAAAGGTTGCTCACCCTGTACTAGAACTCAAAACCATATGCAATCCAGCTCTAAACTTACACCTGATGTCACAGGACTAGTTACGTGACATTGCATCATCTCCTAATACTTTTTAAGGTCTCTGCATTAACTTCTATGCAATGCTGCTTAGCAGGTTTGTGCTGTGCCAAACAGAATTAGTTGAATGCATCCACTTTCAATTATTAGCTGTCTGAGTCCTGTCTGTAGGAGTTTGATGACTGCAGCTACTGGGAAACCCTGCTAACAGCCATGCAACATCGCTAAGTGCAGTAACACAATGAAATACAGAAATTGCAACAATGTATTCTTTTTTACCTTTGCACGTTTACAGACTCCGTGTCTGCAGGTGTTCTGCAGGTGGTCTGCCTGTTTCCTGGGTTGGCAACTACTCCAGTTTATGCACTGTTGCACTTTCACAAATGAGATAACACAGCCAAACCTGACATTCATTTTCTCCATTTCTTGTGTTTGCGCTAAGCCACGCATCTCACAAACAACGCCCCCACCAAACAAAAAAAAAAAAAAGATGAACAATTAAAAAAGAGAAAAGTAGTTCAAATGAGGAAAAGCAATCTATTACATACACACTAACAAAATATTAGTACACATGACATATTTCTACATAGGTCTGGATTTGATCTCTCACTCCAATGAACCTTCAAAGCACAGCAAGGGGACCTTATCCCTCTTTGCTACCCAAACAGCTTTGCAGCAAGGAACTGAGATCATTCTGCATACAACCAACTGCAACATCATCTACAGTATAATGAAACCATGCAACTGTTATTTCTACATTTATTATTTTTGAATGTATTGCGCTATGTAATCACACAACCAGTTATGAGTATTGCTTGCAAATATGCAGCTCTGGCTTACCTGTCTGTGCTTGTTGGTCATTCTTCTCTTATCTGATCAGTATGGTGAGACATGCAGTCTGTAAGCCATTTTATATCACTGTCCTTGAAATATGTGGGGATACGAAATGACATTAATATTATATGTAGTTGACAATAAATTAAAAGGAAGTTGGATATTAATGAACAGATCCTGTGAATCGTGTGCTGCTTACTTGAATTTCCAACCTTAACAAAATTGCATCTAACACTTGTTGTGTCTAACCTGACACATCCCGTGGATGTAGGGCAGTCTGCATTACCCTTTTGTTTTCCTTCTCCTTACCAGTAATCATTCACAGTTGTAATCCATTAGAAAATCAACGAGGTAGTCCCTACATTATGTTTACATCTGATACACAGAGCCAAGTATTTGGGATTCATCAATTCTAATGAGTGCACACCTCATTTGCATCATTAACATGCTGACTGCCCAAAATGTACACCATAAAAATGCCACCATGCAGCTAGGGAAACTGACACTGAGGAGACTTATTTATGTGGAGAATACAGAAAAGAGACTATTAGTTTGGGATATAACTGCACAGAAGATTACTGAATTTAAAAAAAGTATGCTTGCATTTTGTCAACTACATACTGCCTATGATGAAAAGTAATTAAGAAAAATCTGTATAATAGTTTAATATATATATATATATATATATATATATATATATATATATATATATATATGTATTGATTAGCAAAGGCTGTTACACTTTTATCTGTATGCATTAGAAGTGCGCTGATGGCATGGGCATGTTTGTCAGGGCATTTTACAGGTATGCATGACCGGCAATACCTTAACATGGAATGTTTTGTGTTAAATCTGTAGACATGTTTCATGGACCGTTCATTTGATAATGGTTTATGCATTTCATAGAAGGTTTGTTACAAAATGTGTCATTTGCCTGCTGTTTTGGGGGTGGGGAGCAAATCTGCATTTCTGTTATGGCACAAATAAGGATATGTTGCTATTGTGACTCTCCTCTTTTTGCATCCAGCCTGTTGTTTGTAGTAGGCTGTACTATGTCTAGGCAATTCAAACCTGTGTCCAGCTCAAAAAAGTCATCTCCTTAGTTTCTTCCATTTGCTCACCCAATATGTTTAACTGAGTACTCATTAGGGATTTTTTAAAGTATACTAAAGCATTACCCTCCCAAAACATATGTTTCTAGTTGCTTTTTTCTTCTTCGTTACACCTACAACATTTGCCCTCTACCTGAGGAAATATTCCTTTGAGTTTGCTTGGGGTATAAAGTACCTATTCAAAAAATTCAAGCAAAACTTTAAATCTTCTAGACTTTGTTGCATATTTGGGAGCCATACTGTCACTTGTCTAGTCAGGATTCAATAGATGAGTCTTTGTGGCTTCTGTTCAGTTTTATTATGTAGAAACACATCACAATAGAAGCTAATTGACTTTAACTCAGGTAGCTTATGTACAAACTAGCTATTGCATTCATACATGCTCACTCTTTGGCTGCACTCTCAAAATGGCACTGGGTATAGAATGTGCCTGCTATTATATGTGCATGTTCAGCCCTTGATATGCTTCTTAAAGATACAGCAGATACACACTGTTCTACATCTTCCCTCTTTGAGAAATAGATCATGCAATGCTATGAATCTCATTTGGCATGCAAATAATGCAAATATTTCTTTGTCATGCAATTATACAGAACTAGGTACACATATACAATTATGTCCATGTCATTGTGTATTTCACACTAGGTCTGGAAATATGACCAAATCATGTGACATAAAACTGAGAATTAGATTTAGCAGCTGGAACTGTCTCTGCTGAATGTTCAGCCTTGGGAATATCTGGAACATCTTCTGAAATGGAAGTAGAAGTTAAAACACTTTCTGGGACAGGGACATTGTCTGACTTGTTCTGAGATCTAGAGTCTGTATCACAGGAACAGTGCTGCAATAACAGTTCTGGTACAGGAAGATGATGTCTGCAATTTCTCCTGTACTCCACACCCTCAGATTCTATGAAGTAAGATCTTGGTTCGGTACATATACCTATAACTTGACCCATCTGGTCAAAACCTTTCATCATTTCTATCCTCACTGTCTCTCCATCTTTCAATGGATGAAGACATCTGCTTGATTTATCATAACTGGACGTCTGGATAAAACGCTTCTTGAATAATTGGGCTTTGATGGTTCAGTTGTTCTTAGCCTTAGGCCTCAGTAAACTAGAACTAATAGGTAGCATTGTTCTGGTTTGCCTTGATAGAAGTCTTTGAGCAGGCAAGCCAAGTATATCATCATAGGGTATGTTTCTGAGATTAAGTAAGTTCAAAAAGACATCAGTATTATCATGCGTTGACCTTTCAAGTAATTGCTTTGCACTCTGCACTGAACATTCAGCTAGTTCATTTGACTGTGAATATTCAGGACTGCTAGTAACATGTACAGAGTCCCATTCAATTGCAAATTTCTGAAATAACTGACTAGTAAATTGAGAAATAACTTTGTGTGGACTACTATGGACTGAGAAATGACATTTCAACTTAGTAATAACAGTAGTGGATGTTAGATTAGGTAGTAGATAGATCTCAAACCAGTTCAAAAAAGAGTCAACCAATATTAAGTAATACTGATTGTTCCACTCTACTATAACAGTGGCTACTGTTGACCAAGGTAGTTCAGGAACTTGACTTAGCCGAAGTGGTTCTCTTTGCAAATGCAGTTTAGTGCTATTGCATACTAAACAAGAAGAAAGTACTTTATCAATATCATTCAGTAAGGAAGGCCAAAATACTAGTTCTTTTGCATCTATATCATAACATCAACAGCTTAGGTTGTTGAATCCTAAAACATTGACACCTAAGCATCGAAATCTAACAGTAGTGAATGGCCACATCATCGAATTCTTTCTTTGGGAAGAATTTGGGTGGCCATCCATAAACAAAATATACAAACACACCCAAATATTGTGGGGGGGCTTCACCCCCCCACACCCCACCTCTAATTAATTATACCAACTCTAAGATCACTCTACATTGGGGAAAGGGCAAATGCCCAATAACAGCCACTTGATTTCTTTCCTGAGGAAAAATTTTGATGATATGGCTGTTTGCTAGTGTAAGCTTTCAATGCTTAGATTTCAATGATTAAGCATTCAACAACCTAAGCTGTCAACAATTCAATAGGAACCCGTTCTCTCACCTTTCTCATAGTAGATGCAGAACCTGGGTGACTAGGATGCAAAATCTGGATATATTCATGTTTTGAGGAAGCATGGACAACAATTTTAGGACCTTTGAAAATAATGTCATGTTCCATCAACATCTCATCTATGTAAAGAAAATAGGTTTGCACTTCAGGTGGTACACTAGATTGCTTTGATGGCCATCCAACGTTAGCATAGTGGTTGTTGAGATTTTGTAAAATTGGATCAATCTTTGCATGATCTCTCAGCTCATCAAGTCTAGTGGTAGAGAAATTATGCACTGCCATCATGTCAAATTAAAATTATCCACGTCAAGCTGTTCCTTGGTATTTCTAGGTGATCTGGACAAGGTATCAGCCAGACAAAGAAGTTTGCCTTTTATATAGACCATTTTTAAATTATACTTTTGCAATTTGAACATCATTCTTTGTAATCTCACTGGAGCTGAATGCATAGGCTTCTTTAGAATAGTAACTAGAGGTTGGTGATCAGTTTCAGTCTGAATAGCTCGACCATAGATAGAATCATGAAACTTTGAACATGCAAGTATTATTGCCAAAAGTCCTTTCTCAATTTGAGCATACTGTATTTCAGTTTGTGTGAGTGTTCTAGATGTATAGGCTATGGTCTTCTTGAAGAATAACTGTGCCAAGATAAAATTTTGAAGCATCACAGGAAAGACTGACTGGTTTATTGACATCATAGTATCCTGATGTAGATGGGGTGGCAATTTTCTGCTTAAGGTCTTCAAATGCCTTCTGGTGCTGTCCCAACTCAGACCATGTAACATTTTTGCATGTCAGATTGCTTAAAGGTGCTGTCAACTCACTGAAGTTTGACATAAACTTGCTTAAATAGTTGACCATGCCTAGGAAATGCTGTAGAGCTTGAATATTATCTGGTGCTGACATCTTAAGAATAGCGGCTTGCTTGGTTGGGTCTGGTCTCAAGCCAGTGCTGGTAAATAAATGATCTACATATGTGACTTCTGGTAGTCTGAATTTACACTTCAGAGGATTGAGCTTAAAGTTCACACCATGTGCTCAATCTTGAACTCTCTTTAGGTTTCTTTCATGCTCTGCTTCACCATTGCCTCCAACTAATTAATCATCTACTATTATGGCACAAGGGTAACCTGAAAAAAACTTGCTTCATTGCACACTGGAAGACTTCACTTGCAGAACTTATTCCAAATGGCATCCTTAGGAATCTGTATCTGCCAAATAGGGTACTGAAAGTAGTCAGTAAAGAGGACTTGTGATCAAGCATCACTTGCCAAAATGAACTTTTTGTATCCAAGTCAGAAACAAACAGTGGCATTCAGTATCAGAGCTACAACCTCTTCGACTGAATGTATTAGATGATGCTGTCTCTTCAATGCTTTGTTCAGATCTTTTGGGTCAATACATATTCTGATTTCATCTGAGCCTTTTTTATGAGCTGCTACCTTGGACGACACCCATTCAATTTGATCTTTAACTGGACAGATTACACCTTGCTGTACCATTTTATCCATCCTGCATAGCTATCACAACTTTTCTTGCTGGTCTGACTATGGGAGTGACCTATGGGTCCAGCTTTATGGAATACACAACTGGAAGTTTGCCCAACTTGTCACCGAAAACATCGGCATACTCTGAGAAAATGGCTTCAAAAAAATTGGAACTAGGATATACACTTATATGATGAACTTCTTTGGTAATAGAAAGCAGATTCATTCTCAAACTTTCTCTGAGACTCAGTAATGACTGCACAGGTCTTTGAACTACATAGAATAACAAGCTGTAACAGTTCTTAGCCAAATAACATGAAAGCATTACTGCGCCTTTGGTTTGAATTTCTTCTGCTCCATAAGCAAAAAGTTTGACACTACTGGCCACATTAAGTTGCTCATTAGTTCTCACTTCAGAAAATGTGTCTGGTGATATAACATTACACTCTGAACCAGTATCTACTTTAAGCTCGGTGGATTTACCATTGATCTGGATACTACAAAATACTTTGCTCTTTGTCAACAAATTCACTGCATTAGTTCTTTCATCAATTACTGATACACCATCTGCATAGAAACTAGATTGTAGTTTACTTGATCAATTTGCTTTTTTGAGGGACCCTTCTTTACAACTGTGTGGGGTTACTTGTTTTGCAGAATTTTTGAAAATCGTTCCATTTTTACACTTGGGACATTGCTGACCAAACGCCAATAATTTCTCTCTTTTAAACTCATGATTGACACCACAGTTGTGACAATTAACAATAAAGGTGGACTTGGTTTTGCTGATTCATGCTTGTACTACACTGAGAATGCTCCTTTCTTAGAACTTGATGGAAAACCATGTGGTTTCCCTGATGAGCTAGCAGGGGCTGTGGCTGCCATATGCTTAGGCGTACTTCTGTTTGCCATGTGTTGCACGCTATCTACATTTGCTCTGGAGCCTGCTGAAACCATGCACTGGTCACTTGCAAGCATACTTGTGTGTTTTTCTATAACTTCATGGATTTGACAAATCTCTATGGCTTTACTCAATGTTAAATCACTGTCACAAAGCAAAATCTTTCTCACAGCAGCACTATTAATACCACATATGAGCCTCTCTTTTAACTTACCTTTTAAGCCACCAGACCAATGCATTTTAGATGTGTTTCTCTGGTCAGTAATATAAGCTGCAAAAGTTTCCCCTGGTTTCTGATCTCTTGTGTACAACAAATGCCTCTCTAATGTAATATTTGTCTGGGGGTTACACATTTCCCTGAATTTGTGCTTCAAACACTTGGCGTCTTCCCTTGATTCAGCCTGTCCAACAATATGATGATTTTCACCTTCTCCCTCATATACTGCTGGTGCATACACAAATGAACACTCTCTTTCAATGGCCTCTGACCCAGCTAGGTTTAGAAAAATGAATACCCTTGTGCATTGCATCTTTGTCTGAATAAGCTGCGTGTATAAAGACATCGTACTCTTGCTCAAATATTCTCCAGTTCTCTGCAATATTCTATTTAAATACAAATGGTAAGGGCTTTCAAAATCCATTTACCATATTAACACATACCAGTGAAGGGTTTTGCAAATATGCACAGAAGCACACACATACACATATGCTAGAAATTTATGCCAGTATTTGTAACTTTGCCCAATAGCACAACAAACTTCTGAATAACTGAGCTTTGTGAAATAAGTCTCCTGGGCACTATAATGCACTTGAAATGGCTGTACTATAAAAAAATCACCTCTTATCAGTGTAAGAAACATTTCAAATAATTGCACGGTGTGACTGAACTGGGTAGAAGAAGCTCAGAGTCAGAAACATTTCGAAGTAATTGTACTTTGTGAATAAACTGTACACAACACACTGAAATTTCCACAAAATGACAGTACCTTGCTAAATAATTCTTTACCATGCAAGAAATACTCTGTGATAGCAGCACTTTGCAAATCGTTACACTCAGCACAAGAAACTTTTTGAAATGGCTATACTTTGACTGTACTTCATGAAATAGTTGCACTTTGCCCACATATAAACTCTTCAGAATACATTCACAGTAATAAGCACACACTGTAAGCACTTTTATACACTCTGAGATACTTCAAATAACTCTAGTTATGCCCTTGATGCAGTACAAAGTCATAGTTATGCACTTGGCCAAGAAATATGCAGTTGAGTTACTTTATTTACACCTAATGTACCGTTGTTGCCCTTATTATATTCAATTTGCTCATTTAATCTCTTTTCATGCCCACTGTACATTCCTTTTGCTCATTTTACTCTAAACATGCCCATTTTGCCCCAGACACACTTGTTTTGCTTTAAACATAGTCATTTTGCTTTTCTGATAATTATTTCTTCAAATATCTTAATCAACATTTTGAACATTTTGCTTAATTAATAAACTTTGTGTGCCTCCCGTCCATTTAATAATGCAGTTTGTGCCCTAGTAATGCTATGTTTTATCTTTTTTTTTATAAAATAAGCTGTTTGTGCAAGTTTTCATTACCTTTGATTCTCCTCTGGCGCTTTTACATGCTTGTTTCTCTTAGTTTACCTTCATAGTTATCTCTGCACTTCATGTCTCCAAATATCAATCTCTGGGATCCCGGTTCTGACACCATATCTGTCTTCTAGTCAGGATACAATAGATGAGTCTTTGTGGGTTCTAATCAAACAGCTTTATTATGTACAAACACATCATAATAACCTAAATTCACTACGCTCTTCTAGCAAACTTCTAGCCACCATAACAAAGTCCAACAACACAGCAGGGGATTCCTTGTTTTCTAACACTGTAGGTAAAAAATGGAACCTTTCACCTATAGAACTAACCTTACTTCCCGCTCTGCCTCTCTTTAAACAAAACCTCAAAAAACACCTGAAGATCCATTGGTTATGCCCCTGCAGTAACCCTGATTAATCCTTTGATTCATTACTTCTCGTCTCTCTTTCTCACTTTTCTTCCTAAACTCTGCTGCATATCCCTGTAAGGCCAGTGCTGTAAATAGTATTCCTAAAACATCCTGTTGTACTGTTATTTACCTATGTATTATACTGTACATCGACTTGTCTTATACTGTCTGTCACTGTTTAGTGTAATACTTCTCTTTATTATTACGTTCATATCTTTTATCTTTTTTATACTGTGTATATATTGTTTGTATATTCTGTGTGCTAATATCGGAGCTTATCTCCCGGGCCTCTACTGAAAATGGAAATACATCCAGCTTGTCTAGCCCGGTTAACAAATGTAAAATAAAATAAAATAAAATAATAGAAGCTTATTGACTTTAACTCTGTTAACTTATGTACAAATTAGCTATTGCATTCATATATGCTCACTCTCTGGCTGCACTCTCAATATAGCACTGGGTATAGCACGTGCCTTCTACTTATATGTGCATGTTCAGTCCTTGATATGCTTCTTAAAGATACAGCACATACACTCAGTTTTACACATACATATGTCCTTACATTGTTTTTTGTGAATTACTTATCCAGTCTCTCTTCCCAATCTTTTCTTATCTCCTCTGATTGATTCCTATGATTATTCTGCAGTATTTGATATGTCATACTAATTATTCATTTTTAATAGCTTTTGTTCTTGATTCATTAAAAAACTTTAGCAGAGCAGGTCTTTCACTAAGGATTCCCCTATCCCCTTCTCTTCACTTATACTTAGATATCAATCTCTGAGGGAGGCAGTCTATGGCCTGCAGTCCAAATAAATGGATTATTTATATTCTATTACATTTCCATCTCTAGATATTTGATCCCAGCACCTAGGTTCCTTCTTTTCTCCATTAAATTCCATCCCCCTCCTGCCTATTCCCTAATTGCAGTCATCACTATGGGCAAAATAAACTTTCTCTATTCTTGTGTTGTCTTTGTTCTTAGAATGTTTTCTGCTACTTTGTTTTTTTTAATACTGTTTCACTCTTTTAATTTCTCCACGTCTTTGGGGTTTCTAATACCATGACAGGAATGGAGCCTATTCCTAAGTCAAAGTGCGAATAAAGTTCATGAAAAGTTCATGAAATTAGTATTGTTTCTGTCTTTGATGTCAGCCAGAAGTGCTCTTCACAGCACCCGCAATGTGCCCAGTAATGACTCCTTCTGCAAGCCATATGGAGTTACATGTATTGGTAACATATCCAAATATGACTGTAGATTCTTTTTTATAAAACTCATTGGTCCAACTACTATTGGAAATATCTGGGTATCTTTCTTCCACATTGGTCTCATTTCTGCCTGCAAATTCTGATATTTTATCACTTTATGTCTCTCTGTACACAAGACACTGTAGTCATTGGGTGTAGCAATTTCAATGATCAGTGCTACTTTTGTCTTCTTTTCATGGACCACTATATCTGGTTTTCTCATATCTATCTTTTGAACTGTTGGTAATGGGTGATCCCATGTGCCATATACTTCATCATTTTCCATGATGCTTTGTGTGGCTCGGCTCATGTTTCCAGTGCTTTTCATTCACTTCATTACCATACTGTTTGCAGAATTCACAGTGCAACAGTCTTGCCACATTATTATCTCTTTTAGTATTCAGTCCGTCTGCCATTTATATGTCACAAACAGCAACAAGGTCTGAGACTGTTTCAAATTCTGTTTTACAAAATCTACTTTTGTCTGTTTCTCCCACATGTTCAGTGGACTTTGTAAATCAATGTGTATGTAGCCCACTGTCTTGGACCACCAATGTTAACCTTTCATCTTTTGGTTTAAATTTGCCACTTCTTAACCATTCCTGCATTTGATCTTGATCCTGATCAACATGAGGTTCTTCCAGGAGTTTTCTATACTTGCAACATATTTGTGCATTTTCCATATCTTGCCTTCTCATCTGATCCTTCACCTTATAGTCTTTCTTTTGTTTTTTTTTTTTTGTTTTTTTTTGGCACATTCAGTTGCTGCCTGATTTTTATCTACTTCTGGTTTGATTTCCATTCCCACTTGATGCCGATGTGCTTCTGCTAGACTAGGCATGGAAGTCATCTTATATTTATTCTCCTCATGTTTCAAAACTTTTGCTACATTTAGGTCTTTTGAGAATAGCAGACGTGTGCAGTCCCATGATTACAAATCTATGCAGATCTATGCATGTAATCAGTTTCAAGGAAGCCCATACCTCTTCAGAAGTGGAATATATAATCCTGGTATGCACCGATTTTTATAAATCATAAGATGAACATGAAGCATCCTTCTTGTTTTCCTATCTAATCTATCCAACACCTTTTGGGGTCAGTCAGTCACACCAAAACTTTAAGTTAGGACAGGAAGAGCAAATTGGTTTATACCTTGAACTTTGTTCCTAGATGTCAATGCTGTTTTCAGAATTAATTTGTCTACTAATGTATAATAAGTTTTATTCACATTTGTTCATGTTTTATTGTTGATCATTCATCAATTCACAAATATTTATACACTCCCTCTTGATCTATTTCTTGTATATCAGATTCCTGTCCCAAACTGATGTTTTGCTGCTGCAGCTTTCCCACTTTAAAGGTTGCTTTTGCACATTTATCAAGGCCAAATTACATTCTTATATCATCTGAAAAAGTTTTGACTGCTTGCAGTTGTGCTTTCAGTTCCTCATCTGATGAGGTCTATAGTTTCAAATCATCAGCAAAGAGAAGATGAGTGGTTTTTACAATTTGTTGTTTTCTATGAGCCAAATTATAGCCATGGCTTAATCTGTTAAGTAGACAACTTAATGGTTAAGACAAGACAGAATAGCAATGGTGACAGGGAGCCACCCTGGAAAATCCCCTTTGAATGTTTATCCCTGGAATAATTTGCCCTTTATTATGGCTTAATTGCAAAGTGGTGTGTCACTGTTTCATAGTTACTGTAAGTGGCCACTGTAATGTAATCAATCAATGTAGGGTGTATCTTATACATTTTAATCACACTTTCATCCATGAATGTGGGATAACTGTCAAATGCTTTTTTGTAGTCATTCCATGCCATACGTAGATTCTTTCCCTTTTTACAGTTCTCCATTATGACTTTATTTAGTAACAAATTATCCCTTGTTCCATATGACTTTCTTTTATTACCCTTTTATTCTATTGCCATGATTGAATTTTCTTCTAAATGACTATGAACTCTGTTGGCATTAGTTCTAGTGTATAGTTTATCCCCAGGATTCAGTAAGGTTCTGTGCAGGAATAGCTTATTCCTGAATGGAAGCAACCGTTTAGGAGCAGCACGGCAGTGCGCGGTGCATAGTAAATGAAGGTGCACTGCTTCTGCTCCTAAATGGACATGGAGCATGGAAAAGTGCAGGCGTGTGTCTGAGAGCAGAGCTCTCACAATACACATGCCCCTGCACTCAGGAAGTGCCGTTTGGCAATAACATTGAGTGAGAATGCTCATAGGAGGTTGCATACCTCCCAACTGTACAAATCATAGCATAATGTCTACATACAGTTGGCATGTACCCCAGTTGTACCCTGAAATCACAGGATGATTTAAGGAATGAGGCAGTGAAATAATGGCATACATATGACTGTCATACACCAAAACCATCAGAAAACCTATATTAAAACCAATCCTGTTACTCTAGCAACTGTCCCAAGTTTATGAGTATTAATTAAAATATGTCCGTAGATGGACCTCTTGTTGTCAAGCTTTGTCCAGATAATGTGCATTAAGAGGTTGAGAGGTATGGGGGATTGCTAGGATATCTTCCAAATGTGCAGATGCATGCAGGAATCAACAGCAATAAGTGAATCCTGCCCCTTCCAAGAGAAAATAACAGTAGAAAATTATTTTTATCAAACAGATTAAATTTAACCATAGGCACACTGGTTTGCCCATGGCTTAGCTACGCATACTGTAGCTTAAATGGCACAAGAAGAAAAATATCAAGATACATACCAATGAAGCAGTACTGCAATAGTGTAGTGGTCAGAGTGCTTGCCTTGTGGGCAGTCATTCTTGGTTCGATTCTCACTGTAGTAAATTCCATTTTCCATGTTAAATCACTTTATGAACATTTTTTTGTTGTATAACCTACTAAATAACATATATTTGTGAACTGGAGTACTGCATTAAATGCAGATGTGAGGTGTCATTGTAATAATGTTGTAAAATCCACAGCTAAACACATGTGCCCCATACAGTATATGTATACATGAATCAGGGATACAAATCGAAGGTATAATGTGTAATGAATGATAAATCCATAGATAAATCCATAGAGTGTCCAAATCCACCACCTTCCCAAGAGCCATGTTACATTTCTGTATAAATTAGTGTGGGGGTAAACAGGAGTGAGCGCTTGTAAGCAGTAGTAAGTGGGTTTAGGCCTGTTTACACTGGGGTAAGCAATGCACAAACAGGTTAAGCAATATTGAAGCTAACTCACTGTAAGCATATTTAACCGGAAGTTAGCATTGCTTACCACCGCGCAAACCCATGCAAACCCGCTTACAATTGCTTAAAAGTGCCTTAATCCCTCTGTATCCAACAGCCGCTGTTCTGCCCAGCAACAAAATAAACAGCCCTTGCCGGTCCTGAACCCAGGACCCTGTACACAATATTCACAGTAGTTAACCAGTAAGCCATCACAGTAGTACATAAGATTAAGGTATCACCAAACAGATCCGCACTATAGGAAAATCAAAATTAACATGTGAAACGAATCTATATACAGTTTTATGCTGTATAACCTACTACATAATATAAATATGTGAACTGGAGTATTGCATTAAGTCCAGATGTGAGGTGTCATTGTAATAAAGTGTTGAAATCCCCCAATAAACACAAGGACCCCATACAGTGTATGTTAACATGAATCATGGATACCAATCACATATATAACATGTAATGAATGATAAATCAATGCCAAACAGCAAATAGTGTGCAAATTAAAAATTAAGCAATGCTAAGCATTGCACACCCCTGCTTACTAGGTGTAAGCAGAGTGTAGGCCAGCTAAATCAGTTTGCCCATTGGTATACCCCTTTAAGCAATGACAACTTTAGGTAAGCAGGTTTGCCCATAGTGTAGCATTTTCAAAACCGTCCAATCATGGCAAAGTGCAGGAAATTGGGCCTATTTAAAATCCACAGGTGGGAATACATCTCATAACTGGTTGCAGCTTCCTTCTGTAGGCACTGTGACCAGTGTGGGTGAAGGATTGTACTTTTGAGTGCAGTACTGGGGCATCCAGGACTTCAAAGTCATGGCAGGACTCCTTGTTAAAGACTATGACCAGAGACTGCTGCAGGACCAGTTCCAGGGTTCCCAATATAAAGTGGAAGCCTCGGACCATCTTGCCAGTGACCTCACCAGTGCCACTGGCATCCCTTAAACTGTTGAGCAGGTCAGGCATCACTTGGCCGACTTGAAACGGAGAAAGAGGGAGCTCTTTAATCAGTTGATTAGTATTACTCTGTAAACCAGGAAGCCCATACCTGTAGACTGCAGAAGTTGCGTTGCGAAGCAGGTTAGTAATAAACCTGCTTGTACTGTCATATGAAATAAATCTAAAAGTAGTAGAAAGTTAATTGCCAGTATAAAACCTGTATTGTGTATGGCATGTACTGAATAAACCAGACAATATGGCAGGAAGAGTCTCATATAGGTTGTATGTAAATAAAAGGTTAACAGCCTGGCAATAAAGGTTTAACTGCTGGACTGATTGAGTTTACTCTGGTATCATATGGTAATGTAGTGATGCAATCTCTTAATAGTACCATTATATTAAGCACTGTTACCCACACTGTGCTACATAAATAAAATGTGTAGGAATGTCTGTATATGACTGTTGTAATCACAAGAGGACATACTGTACAACTGAGAGAGACTTAGACAAGGAGTGAAAAGATAGACAACATAATCCAAATAGCACACTCAACTGAGATGTGAAGTATTGCATTTTTATCACACACAGCCAAGGCTTGACTCCTGGGAGTTGTAGTAAGCTGTATGCAGAATCATAGCCCACAACTGTACAGACATTGTCAGAAAGTCAAGATAATTGGTGTAAGTCCCCTGCTCATCACCCTGTCCCCCTGGCAAATCAGTGGGATGATACCAGAAGTTTAGGAAACAAATAATGACATACAACTGATTGTCAGACATCATAACTGTCAGAAATATATCCATAAGAACAAACCTGTTACTCTAGCAACTCATCAAAGTGTTGTGAGAGTAATAAGCAAAGCATGTGCCAACTCCACCTGCATGTTGTGAAGGTATGACCAGAGTGTGTGCAGTAACAAAGTGAGACGTATGTGCATAATAATAATGTGGAATCTGATAATATGTGTGCCAACATTCGGGTAGTGTTAACAGACATTCCCCCCACAGGTCTGTGAGATACAAAAACTGTGCCTAAAAATAAAATATTGAAATCCTGGACTGGCGTTATTTAGTCTGGCATTGTATGCCAGTGTTAGTGCTGCAGTATGTCTGACTAATAAGGTATTACTCATCGCTGTCATCCACACAGTGCTACATAATAAAACTGCCTAGGAAACCCTGTATAAGAGTGCTGTAATTACAAGGTCAGATTATAAAACCACAGGAGACTTATATACAGAATTCAGAGTAAAGATACACAGCAATATCTATATAGCACACCCAACTGTGATGAACACTGTTTTATTTTAGCACACACAGCCACAGTTCGAATCCTGGGAGTGGTAGTAAGCTGTATGCAGAATCATACCCCTCGACTGTACAGATCTGTCTGGAATGTCCAGAAAATTGGCCCATATCTGCTGGCTGTTACCCTGTCCCCCTGGCATATCAACATGTTAATCTCTGACATTTAGGCAGCATTTAATGTCATATAACTGACTGTCAGGCTTGTAAATATTTGGAAAATGTGTATGAAAACAAACCTGCCATTGTACAACTCACCAAAGGTTTATGAGGCCAATAGTCAAAATATGTCCCATTTTCACCTGCATGTTGTCAAGACATGCCCAGAGTGTGTGCAATAAGAGATGGAGAAGTATGTACATAACATCAACCTGGAATCTGGGAATATGCGTAGAAATAGTCAAGTAGTGTGAACAAACACTAACTCCACAGGTATACCAGGTAAGAGGTGTATACAGCAGGTAAAACACAGTTTATGTATATAGTTGTCTATATCCATACCACTGTCCATACTAAGACCATAGGGTAGTGTAATAATACCTGTTAGGTACAGATCACAGCACTCACTAGGAAAGAAATGAGAACTACAGGGATATACAAGTTGTTAATTGACATCTTTATCTCAGCTCCACCATATCTGCAACAATAAACTAAATACACAACTCAATCACTAGGTGCACAATTAAATCTACTGCTGGGACATATGTCCTATTGTTTGATAAATATTGTAATTTGTTTCTATACATGTGCCATGTTGAAATACTCCCACATTGATGGCATGCTACCATCTATGTACCTGCATGCTGTTGTAATGGCCACTGTGGTTCCATAAGTGCATGTGTTCTGTTTGCTATGCAACTGTTCCATATCTGGTGTTTTGGGTTAATGGGAATATTTATGCATGCTGTTATACCTAATCCTGGAAAGTGATGACTATTACTAACCCACATATGTTTTAAAACTGAAACACCATAGCAGGTTTGGGAAGGCTGGTCCCAGCTGACCCACCTCTCCTAACTCATCTGGCTGTGGCACTGGGCACCAGCACATCTGGGGACCACCCTGGGACCTCCTCATCCACTGGTCCTGCACCATCTTCAGGTGAAACTGCCTCAGGGGATGTGGCTCGCCCCCCTGAGAGTGGGCATGGACAGGATACTGTCACCTGTCATCAGGTCTGTGGTCTGGTGCATAGTGAGCTCCGCAGGGAGTTTGGAGATCTGCTATGCCAGCTTGAGGGCCATGTGGTGCAGCTAGAGGGTCAGCATGCCCCTCCTGCTGAGCCCCCAGCACAGCCACCTCCAGGGCCGTGAAGCTGCAGTGATGACTGCCCATGGGTGGGGACTTCAGTCACACTGTGTCCACTAGGGGGCTCATGGGCTTCCGACTTCCAAACACTCCTCCCCATCCAATGTTTTTACCCCCGACAGGTGTCATATACCACCACTGTATGCTGTCTTGTCTGTCTTGTCTGTTATCCAACCAAACCTACCTCCAAAAAAATATGTACTATCTCTCCCCAACATCCCACTCTCACCTTAAAAAAAAATAAAAAAGAGCAGCATGTTCCCCCAAAAAATCTTGCCTCGTTTATAGCTGTCCATTTCACACACATGTCCACTGGACACATGTAATCTAGCCTAATTGGCTTCACAACATATTATTGTTGTCCTCACCCCTCTCTCAGGGGTGTGAGTGTCCAAATCTACCACCAAATCAGTGTATATGCACAGCTGTTGCTGTAGAAAAAATGGGCGGCTATGGACCTTCCCTACATCCGTCCTGCACATTCCTAGCAGTTTTCCCTACTGTCTTTCCCTCTTTCTGCCCCTTTTTCACAACTTTCCATCAACCCTTTTAAAGAAATTATTGCAGGGGTAAGAGGAAGTAAGCACTTTTAAGCAGCAGTAAGCAGGTTTAAGCCTGTTTACGTGGGGGTAAGCAATGCCTATACATGTTAAGCAATTTAGAAGCTAATTGAGTATAAGAAACTGTAACCGGAAGTTAACAGTGCTTACCTTCGCACAAACCCATGTAAACTCGCTTACAGCTGCTTAAAAGTGTCTTAATCACTCTGTATCCAATAGCCGTTGCTCTGCCCAGAAACAAAATAAACAGCCTTTGCAAGGCTCAAACCCAGGACCCTGCACACCATAGCGATTTCCCACTAAGCCATGTCAGATATACATAATCCTGAAGTTTTCACAAGCATATCATGCAGCATAGTCATTCAACAGTGCAGGAATTGTATTTATACATGTAGATGTCTGTGTGTGTGTGTGTGTGTGTGTGTGTGTGTGTGTGTGTGTGTGTGTGTGTGTGTGTGTGTGTGTGTGTGTGTGTGTGTGCATATTGGAATGAGTGCTACCAGATCTGAGATGGTACACCCATTTGCGCATGTCTCCACACAGAAGACGCTCTAGCTGAGAATCGAACAGGACAATGTCTTACTGTGAGGCAACAACACTACCGCAGCACTACCACCGTATATATATATATATATATATATATATATATATATATATATATATATATATATATATATATATATATATATATATACACACATATGCATACATCTATAGATATATATGTCTACGTATATATGTCTATATATATATATATATATATATATATATATATATATATATATATATGTGTGTAAACAGATATACATATCTGTAGATATAAAGGAGAACATAACAAATACATGTATGACTAAAGGAACCGTTAATGGGGGTGAGGCGGCTCAAGCTAAGTACCTCTTGTAAATATTGATATCACCCCCTCCCCCACAGCCAAACAGATCTGCCCTGCAACACAATACCAGCTGTTGCAAATCCCATACCCAGGTCTTATACATCATAGCCACAACAAGTTAACAGTAATCCATCCCACCTGTATGTCAGGATGGTATCAATAAAATATCATCCAGTACAGTCTGGCTACCATATGGAATGTACAATGTGGAAGCAATAAACATTCCAAAATACATACACACACACATATGCAGATACAGACACACACACACACACACACACACACACACACACACACACACACACACACACACACATATATATATATATATATATATATATATATACACATAAATATAGATATATATGTAAATACACATACACATAGATATGTATAGGAAGATACATATTTAGAGGGTGCACAGCAAATTGAATAGCCAGTATTCCTACAGTTGCCACCTTTTCAAATGGACAGTGTATGATTCACTCATACAAAAGACAATTGTTGCATGAAACATATACCCACAGAGAAGTCAAAGGATATGACACCACACACAGGTTTGCAAACATAACACATTTTTGTGTACTATTACAGTTGTATATGAAATGTAATATAGCTGTTAGGTCTTTGAAATGCATACTGACTGAGTAATGCAACTCTCAAGCAGATCATTTTATACAGTAATCTGAAAGCATAGCATATGCTGCTGTCCAGGCCAAGGCCTTCAAGTAGTACAACAGTAAAGAAAGGCTGGGCCAGAGGATAACAATAAATCAACAGTAAGTAATGCAGATGTACAGTTTATCAGCCTCCAATTACACTCTATACTCAACCGCTAGGGAGAAAAGAATTAGGTTGCCGCAATGAGGATGTATCTGTTACATAATGCTTAACTGAAAACATCACTATTCCACTGAAAAACGGAACAGTTTGTATGACAGTAAGCACTAGGCCACCAATGTTCCCAAGGTGAAATGTATGAAAATGTACAGACATATACCTTAAGGCGGCTTACTACCAATATCCCTCACATGTTGTAACAGCCTAGGTTATATATGGTGCATACCCCTCCCCCATAGACTGACATACAGGGGCATATACCACTTACATACACTGACCTTTGGACTGCAGAAGGGCACACATGTTTTGTGCAGCTGTAGCCCACATATATATGGACCCTACCCCACAATATGTGTGGGGACCACAACAGCACTGGAATGATGGCAGGAATGGCAACACGACATAATTACAGGCCAGTACATAACAACCTCTTACTGCATGTCATATGGATAAAACCCGATATATAGGTAGAGGACAGTGGCTGGAACACAGGGCCATATTTGAAATAGTGTTGTTATACTCTGAGAAATTTGCTGGTGTTACAGGATAGTCTGCAACATACCCTTAGTCAGGAATATGAAGTCAGAAACACAAATGGATGTAGCCATGTACTGATAGCAATCAACAGACACAATGCCAGTGATATATCTGATACAAGACCTGTGTGGTGGACAGACAAACAATAAAAGGCAATCCTCTGGCCATCATGTGGATCGACCCACAGTTGAGAGATATGCAGACAGACTGCATTCCATGCTAAACTAGTATGTACGCACAAACCTTGTAACATTGGTGCTACACAATGCATATAACAACACTACTCACACTGTCTGTAGGTCTAGAACCTTATACGAATGTGTAGGTGGCCTGAGTCTGCAAATCCTCTTGTAAGAGGTATTGCTACGTGCTGTCTGTAACACTACGGTCCACACACAGGAAGGATGTCCTCCATACAGGAAAGGTAAAGGGGCCACACCCACACGATGTAGGAATTTATAGTAGTAAGTTGGCATGACAGTGGTAATTGGAAGTACTACACGGCATGCCGCATGCAGGTAGCAAGTGGTGGACACTGATTGGTGCAGAGGCCATCACCTGATCATGTGCATCACCTACATAATCCATGCTGCAATCTATTCAAAGCAGCTCAATCCATTCAGTAGAGAGAAACCAAGATAGTTAGAAAGAGAGTGAAAGTAAAAAAAAAAAAAAAAACAAATAAAAAGAAACACATCCAAACTGTCCACACAGCA
>NC_056737.1:1754522460-1754537460 GCF_019279795.1 Protopterus annectens | reverse complement strand
GAACAAAGTGTTGTACAATAGAATATATGTCTCAAGGGTAGGTATTCTGTAGACATACCTGCTGAGTTGTGTGATCAGATTGTTGTTGCAAAAATGGTGGGGGGAGACAGAGATGTGTATTAAAAACTATGATAACCTTGCTGCATGAGGTCATTAGACTTGTTTCCATCTTTATGTCTTTCAGGCAAGATGTCCAGGGAGAGGCTTCCCTTTTACACAGCAGAGGAGAATGATGTCATCATCTCACACCTGGTGCAGCACTACCAGGTGTTGTTCGGCCAAACAGCCCATGAGCAGTGGGAGCAGACTGCACTGTAGAACGATCTTGTCTACAGGGCAGAAGATGTCACCCTGCATAACTGGAGTTATGAGCAGGTCCGGCATTGTTGCACAGACCTACTTCGCCATGCCAATTGGTGTGCAGCTGCAGTCGAGGGGATCAGCTTGCGATGGGGGGGTCATGCCATCCAGCCCCCCCGACACATGTTGAGGAGTTTCTTGTCAGCCTCGAGGCACCTACCCGCCTGCAAATAACACCTGGCAGAGAGCATAGTGGAGGTGAGTGCTACCCACACAATGGCAGAGGAGCATGCAGGCAAGGCCACAGGGCACATTAGTAGACCACTTTTGCATATCCATCCATATCTGTACAGTTAGATCATGCATATGTGAGATGACATATAGTCTGTTGCTGTGTAGTAGTAATAAACAGATGTGCATAATCTGTAGTATTGTGGGCTTGTACTGTTGATGTACTGTAATGCTACATCCACCCTTTACCAATGCCACAGCTGTGGCTACTGACATCACATCTCTCACACACTTATATAGGTTCTTCTGGTATACCTCCAGGGCAACAGCCTGTAGCTGGTGAGTGTGGTGTTTGTTCAGGTTTGCCAATACACCGGTCATGTTATGGCCATGGTATATTCCATGCACACATTTAACACATCTACCCATAATGCATGCCAAACATGTTCACGTATTGTTGCTGTTAATTGCACTGCATCACAGTGGTTACCATGATGGTGTATCTGAAGGATATGTCAGACTCCTACAATATAACTAGCATCCTGTCATTGCAAAATGTGTGCACAGAGATGAACATAATGGTGGGACAAATGGCCTACAGTAGGGACATGTGTGAAACATCACCCTTATACAGTACTACAACTGTGTATATACCAGTATTACAATGGCAACTGTTACAGATCTACACTATGGCATATCACAATACTGCAGTTCACAACCCTTACAACCTGCAATGTAGTCCTAACATGAGCAATGAGTGTGTAATATGGAATTGTATGTCAGGACAGCAAATATGGGGAATACATACCTTCACAAACACTGGAGGCATATGTGTGAACATACTCCAGACAAAATATAGTGGAAGCAGCTGTTGAGGTACTGACCGCATGTATTCTTCATGGAAATGCACCTTCCAGCAAGTACACTTCCACAATGTCACACCAAGAAATGGTCTGCTGTCCAAGATATTTGGTCATCAAATGTGCCCACTTATCTGCAACAGAGGCAGCCGTGGCTTGCACACATTTTACATACCATAGTGTGGACCCCATACCCAGCAGGTAGCACCCAGGAGATGGATATGTAGCCATACCTCACCATTGCATATACCATGGCAAACAGTGCAGACAATCATGTATGTGGCGGGGATGTATAGGACAGGAATAATGCAGGAAATAAACAGATGGCCATCCAAGACAGATGATGTCACATGTAGCAAACCATTCATGCAGGTTGCCTAGTAACATGCCATAAAATTGAAGGAGTTGCAGGAATGTCTAGCAAGTACTAGCTGTGCAGTACCCGTGTCAGCAATTGCCTGGACTCTGCATACATGTGGCCCATGGGTTAGGGTATTCAGATGGGACAGTTGTACCACAGGAAACATCAGACAGGCCTCTCTACAAGTAGCATATGCATAACAGAATAGGTCCACAAAAGATATGCATTGCAATGTGTACTGGTATACCAAGACCATGTTAGAAACCTACAGACAGTATCAAGTAAGATACATGTGCTGCACAACCAACACCTCACCCCCAACTCAGGCCCACCATCCCCATATGTACCTTGCTGTTGCCAGCGTACACCTGTATGTTTGCCATTCACTAGCTTGGACTAGGCTGCTACACATGGTGTTTAGTGTTTGGGACACTGCAAACTGACACACACATGTAGGCTATAGTTGTTAAGCATCTGGAAAAAGGCAGAAGGTGGGGAGGGGTTGTCATCATGACACAACAGTGCACTGCAGCAAGGATCCAAAGGATGCTATGAATGACTGTATCTGCAGACAGTCAGGTTCAGGAATTGTGGCAGGCATACACCTGACTTCACAGCAATAGAGACGGCAGTGTGTGAACTCCAAGGGATGTGCACATGAGTTGACCTTGCAATCATGCACAGTTGGGGGACATGTGTAGGGCAGACTGACCAAATACTGGCAAATGCAGAAGGCCCATGCTAGTATACCCCTGCCAGGAATAGTGACTGCTGTAGTACACATAACAGTAGGTGCAACAAACCATGATGATAGTGGCGTGCACACATATGCACCCATGAAGTGTATGCATCTCAATCAGCACCAGCACAACTAATACATTTGTTTGACACTGCATTTGATTGCACAGGTCATATGTCACATATCAGGTTCATGCAATGTTAACATATGCAGTAATGTGGTCTCATGGCATATCAAGGAAGAGGGCGTCATATCAATAAGGGTGTGTATACACCCCATAGCCATGGTAAGGTTTGACAGTTGTCAGTGTAATTGGCCATACATGCACCACTAATGATGACATCTGTAAATCAGACATCAGGCATTCACAAATGACATCTGTCCACATATCATCCCAGGTATGTGTTGGACAAACACGTAAGGGCTGTGAGCAGCAGAGCAGACATAACTGACACAAAAATACACATTCAGCAATGCTGTGTACACCTGTGAGGTATGGTGCACAGTACATGACAGGGTGCCGAACAGGTGCACAGCAATACTGTGTACATGGGTGCAGTGTGTTTCAGGGGAAGGGGCATCACCTACTAACACAGCCCATGCATCACACACATGTATACTGTTGCTAGCATGGATTGACTATAGCTGCACTGCATGCTGTTGAGTGCCATATGTCATGCATGTTGACAGATGGGTAATGGGAGGTCTGTGAGTAATGTCTTTGTGCAACATGACCTGTAAGCATGTGTGTGTGTGTGGGGGGGTGAGCAGGTTATTTTGTCTGAAAGTTCAATCTGGTGGACTGGGGGGGGTTGATGTATGTAGGATGTGTTTGTGTATGTGTGTGTTTGTGTGTGTGCGTGTGTGCGTGTGTGCGTGTGTGTGTGTGTGTGTGTGTGTGTGTGTGTGTTTGTGTGTGTTCATGTATGCACATGTGTGATTGTGGGGTTGTTCATATTTCTTGACCTCTCTTTGAAATCGTGCAGTACATGGACATACACAGACACATGAGACACCAGGAATACTTGTCTGACATGTAATCTCAGGACAGCTGATAGTATAATAAGGTCAGTAGCATGGAACATGCATTGGGAGGGAAACTAGACATCAGGTATACTGTTATAATTGCTATCAGCAAAAAGGTGAAAGAATACCCACGTATGCAGCACTACAGATGCATTGGGGAATTACTAGACAACACCAGTGAGTGTTTCTAAATATCACTGTTGTCCAAAATAAGTTAATAGAGCAACAGATCTTGCATGTACTGAGCAATAGTTATGTATGACACTCCAGTGTATGACATTATTGAGTGACTGTAGTAGCCCCTAACATATGGGGTCCATGCTCACGATGTCTGGACAAACCCAGGGTGAACACTGGATGACAGCAGTGAGTCTTTGTAAAACCAACTCCAATCAAGTGAAAGAGGTACTGGAGTAACAGGTCATGTTTTGTGATCACTTGTCTAGGCAATTAAAAGAATGATAAGTTAATGATTCTTATTAATGAGTGGAAGTTTCCAAGTGTGATGCAGGATGGGTAACCTAAGAGAATAAACCTGGGACAGTCTGTAACCTCAGGGACAGGTAAGTATTATATTATAGTGGAATGTCAGGGTGTGTGTGTGTGTGTGTGTGTGTGTGTGTGTGTGTGTGTGTGTGTGTGTGTGTGTGTGTGTGTGTGTGTGTGTGTGTGTGTGTGTGTGTGTGTGTGTGTGTGTGTGTGTGTGTGTGTGTGTGTGTGTGTGTGTGCGTGTGTGTGTCTGTACTGTTAAGCAATGATGTACATGTCTTAAGGTGCATTTCTTGGTTTCCCCTCACAGGTGGTGAGGAGTGTCAGGGTCCCTCCTGCAGGCAATCTGATGTTGTTGTCCACAAAGACACTGAAAATGATGATAGGTGTGTTGAGGCACAGACGGGGTTGTCAGACGCCGAAACTGCACCATCGTTGGACATCCCCCTGTTATCTAACCCATCACCGCACACAGTCACAGTGTGTATAGATACCCCATCATCAGTGGCCATAGCAGACGGATAGTTGGTGGTTGGTGGCAGTGCACATGATAGTGTGGTATCTATGGCTGCTGTGTCTGGACACAGCAGCCATAGCCAGATGTCGAGCAGAGTACTACATAGGCAGATGTACAGGGGTGGTCACTGGAGGGCTGCTGGTCATTGTGCCCCTGGCAGAAGTGCCACATATCATACCACCAGATGCAAGTTTCACACTGTCATGGAGGTGCAGGCACGTGTGGAATGATACAACAGACAGGGTCTGAGGCTGCAGAGGGCTACTCTTTCAGCTGTAACTGACAACATCCGTGATCTTGCAGGTGCCCTCCATTATTTTACAGAGGTCATGGATAGACGGGGTGAGATGGTGGGACTCATCGGCAGTGGGTTGTCCGTGCAAGAGCATATGGTGGGAATGGTGTGATGGCCACGTGGACGTAGGCTAACAACACCAACAGCTGGAGGTCAATGTAGATGTGCAAGGACACCAAGCCACTCCCATAGTGGAAGTACCAGCCCCAGCACTGCAGGAGGGGGAGCTGTTCACACCACGCTACAGCAGGCCACATGCACGTAGCCCTGGGCAGTACCAGGAGGGACCTTGCTTCAGCGGACATATGTCATCATCAGGGGAGAGTACCATATTGTGACTTGTACCTGGACATGCCCATGGAACCCCTGGCAGGCACAGTTCTCATGTCTGTGGCCGGAGGCGGTGAACTGCACACCTTGCCAGGTATGGTTTGCAGCTGTCCAACATACACCTATATAGGGAAGCCACATGGCAGAACTGTGTGCATGCATACTCACATACAATACAAACACACCTAGGGCGATCCCATAACTACACACACAACATCACCACAGCCATATCAGTAATTAAAACACCTCACTCACACACATGATGACAAATGTATGGCCCAGCCTAAGTCTCTGGCAAATCAAAAACACATCCTGTGCATATAATGATACCTGTGCCACATCCCTGTCATCCATACATAGAGGAGCTCTCTGAGCATGTAGCCCAGCTCTGAGCATGTAGCCCAGGCCAGTATGACCCTGACCTTGAGTAGCATCTTACCCTCACCAAGAATGATGCCACAATATGAAGACAAAATGATCAATTTCAACAATTGTCTTAAGTATTGGTGTCATTCAAAGGTGATCCAATGCCTGTCAGCCTGGGATGACATGCTCGATAAGCCACGATGCATCGCTAGGGACGGCTTGCACCTGTCTCCCCTGGGCTTTTGGATATTGGCAAAGGCTCTTGCTACCCCCATAGTGCCTTTTTTAGGCAAGGCTCAAAAGACAAACCCACCTCCATAGGTATCACAAGGGATAATAAACTAAGAGTAATGCTACTCAATGCCAGAAGTCTAAACCTCAAGATGCACACACTCGAAACTCTCCTTAGCATGGAGAACATTGATATCTGTGCAGTAACAGAAACCTGGTTCAAGGCTCCTGAGAGCACCCCAGCACTACCAGGTTATACCTCATACCATGCTTTTCGGCCCCAAAACTTGGACCGAACAACAAAAGGAGGGGGAGTATCAATATTCGTCAAAGATACCCACACCTCCAGGTTGGTGGCACAGCATGAAGCATCAGAGACTATGCATGTGCAACTAACAGTGGGTAAAACTGCCTTCCAATTTATAGCCTACTGCAGACCACCCTCCTAAACACAGGAACCACACTCGACCTTCCTGAGAACACTGGAAAATATGAAGGTCTCTCCAAACACCATTATATTGGGCGACTTCAACTACCCAAACATAGACTGGGAGCATTACTCTAGCTCAAAACACTCTAGCCCAAAGGTTCCTAGAATTTATAAACTCAAATGCTATGGAAAAACTTGTTACCACTCCCACAAGCGGGGAAAACATACTGGACCTGATCATTACCAACATGGGGACTCTATGCTCCAGACCAGAAGTGTATCCCTCACTGGTAATATTAGACCATAAACTAATCTCACTGGATATTCACATCCCGACCCCACCCCCTGCAGAGAAAACCACAGTGAAAAACTTCTCTAAAGCAAATTTCACACTCCTCAAAAATTGGGTGGAATCCTTCAAACCCCCCGGGCCTGTGGAAAATACGGCCCAGACCGCAGAATCCTTTATAAACACATTCTATGAACACCTTCAGGAATGCATGGATCATGCAATCCCAAATAAAACCAAGACCCAATCCTCCAAAGGCAGACGTCCTGTCTGGTGGACCCCAGCCATAAACAAACTATACAATAGAAGGAGGAAGCTACTACATGATAGAGCAAAATCCCAAACAGGGAAGGCATCTCTGATCAGTATTAGCAAAAAACTACGGGCACTCATAAAATCGTCTAAGGCCAGCTTCAAGAGAAAAATTGCACAGGACACTAAGGATAATCACAAGGCTTTCTTTAGTTATGTTAGGAACCTGGGTGGGAATTCCCAGATATGCTCAGAATTAGTCCAAAATGACAAAAAATACACCGAACCCACAGACATTGCCAACATCCTAGCTGACAGGTTCAGCGCAAACTTCTCCCCCTTTCCCCACCAAAAGGGTAAATATCTATCCCAGCAGAGTGCTGCCCCCCTGACATCTCAGATGCTCGGGTTGGAGCCACCCTCTCCAAAGTAAAAAACACAGCATCAATGGGACCAGACGGTATCCCAGACTGCGTCCTACATGAACTCCAGGAAGAGCTAAACCCAAACATAAAACTACTGTTCAATCTCAGCCTTACTACAGGATATGTCCCCAAATAGTGGCGTACAGCAACAGTGGTCCCTCTCCACAAAGGTGGTGCCTCAACGGATCCTGGAAACTATCGCCCCATAAGCCTGACTAGCTTGGTCTGCAAAGCTATGGAAAGGATCATCATGGACCTCATAAATAAAGATATTGGGGACCTACAGACACTGGATACTAACCAGTTCGGCTTTGTTAAGGGCAGATCCTGCCTCTTAAACCTGGTCGATTTCTTTGAAACAGTCACCAAGGCCATTGACGAGGGGGAGGTGGTCCTCACAGCCTACCTGGACCTCGCAAAAGCGTTTGATACAATACTCCACTCGGGCATTATAGATAAGCTCACCAGCTTAAGTACAAACCCCTACATCACTAGATGGGTTGCAAACTTGCTCAAGGACAGAACCCACATTGTTAGAATTGCTGGAGCCATGTCAGACTCCAAACCAGTTATAAGTGGCATCCCACAAGGTTCAGTCCTGGGACCTCTCTTCTTCGGTATATATTTCTTGGAGGTACAGGCCAACACGGAAGGACTGTGGCTGACCAAGTTCGCAGATGACTGCAAACTGGGCGCCATAATCGACTCTCCAGCCAACACAAGCATCCTCCAAAAGGGCCTCATAGAAACAGACAACTGGTGCCAGAGCCATGGCCTCAAGCTAAATGCCAAAAAGTGTATAGTCATCCCCTTTGGCAAAAACAAAGTGCCCACAAATTACCACATAGGTGGTAATCCATTAAGTACAGAAGAAGTAATTAAGGACTTGTGGACCCAAGTTGATAGCAATCTCTCATTTGACAACCACGTGGCCAAAGTGGTTAGAAAAACATTTTATATAGCCCACCTAATCATGAAGGGATTCACATCTAGATCAGGGGAGGTAATTGTGCCTCTTTACTCATCCCTCATCAGGCCCATAATTGAGTACAATGCCCCTTTTGGGATGTACCTTACCAGACACCTGCAGCAACTGGAAAGACCCCAAAAGTACCTCACCAAGAGGATCAAAGGGCTCAAACAGATGCCATATGCTGCCCGGTTAAAGAAACTCCATCTCTACTCAGTGGCATACCGCCTGCTCAGAAGTGATCTGTGCCTGTCATATAAAGCTATGTCCAACCTGGAATTAATGGACATACTGCACCTCAGAACATCCAAATCCCATCGAGCTACACGCTCGAGAGACTTGCACATCAGCACTGAAATAAATAGGACATGCTGGAGGGACAGATTCATAACCCAGAGGCTCCCTTCACTCTGGAATAAAATCCCAGTCCAGGTTAGGCAGAGTCCCTCAATGACTCTCTTCAAGAGGAATCTTGATGTGTGGATGGGAGATCGTAGGTTTACCCCGGGTATCACTTCTGTGTCACTGTTAGGCAGAGGCACAGTATACTAAACTCAAAAAAGGGCATAGCAAAATTAATTTAAAATGGGTGGCGAAAGCCAAACACACTCTGGCTAGGCTTATAAATGCCCTAGGACAAATAGCCTAGTATGAACCTATGAACCTATGAACCTATACCATTGATGCAGGGACAGGCTAATATGGTTCTGATGCACACGGTGACTGTACTACAGTGTACCAATGTACTGCTGTGTAACATGTTGCCAGCAGTAATGTTTAATGTTTACATATCAAGAAGTGTAGCTGTCCAGACATGATGCATTATAGCTGTTATTAACACTGATTGTGGTCTCCATAATGTTATCTGTTTGTGTTGTAGGTGTCCATGAGTCAGCAGGAGAATGGTCTGCTGTCATATCTCACAAAGGGTATGGCACTGTGGTAACACCTTGGCTGTGTCATATCCTGGTTACAGGTGAACACATGTCACAGGTCTGTATAACAGTTACTTCCAGTGCCACATGGCTGATAGGTCTGTGGCTGAAGTATACAGGTGAGTGCATGATGACTGCTGTTAGTAGCCCATCTACAGTGGACAATGGTAGTTGTACTGGGTGGTACATACTACATGTTTGTGTATAACACACACAGAGGCTTTGATGGTGATGCACTACACAGAGATTTCTGTACACATGGATGTATGTACATGTGCAAGGAACCCATTGTAGTCTATGTAATTCCGCCAAACCAGACTACTCAGAACAACATATTGTGGAATAAGCTGTCCGCTAGTTTAATGTCATTGACGATGGTACCAGCAGGGTATATGTCCCCTTCCCCAATGTAGTGCAATCCTCAACTTGGTAAACATATGTGTGCTGGTGTGGGTGGCACACCCCTATCCTTTGGAGGGTGAGAGGTGCTCTAGAACTACAGATAGTGTGATAGACAACTACCTAACCTGTTAACATGAATGGTACATTATTACAGCCAGCTACGCAGGGGGATACAGTCAACAGTAACTGCAATGATGTTTTCTGTGTCCACAATAGCCACACCCAGATATATATACCAACCCCAGTATTGCTGTACACCTATCCAGTGGAGAAGAGGCCATTTACACATCTAACACTAGTAGTGATGGAATGTATGTCCACAGGATGATACCTGTGAAATGTTAGCATATGCCACGCATTTCTTGGACAGATGATCCCCTGGGACATGTATATTCTGCAACCTGAAGTAGATCCCTCCACATACATGCACACTCTTACTTGGCAACACTGGGACTAACCCCTACCTAGGTATGTGGTGCTACTGATGTGTGTGGCTTTAATTGCACACAGCACACAGCTTTTAGGATGAGGTGTGTTCCAGGTTACATGTTACATGCATAACAACCCCAGGCATATACAGTATGATAATGGGAGATATAATGGTTGTTTATGGACAATACATAGTGTGACATGCCATCATATACTCATTGACAAACGCATAACAGTCAGACACACATCTGAGAGACCTGGGCCTATCAGTGCTAACTACCTTGTCAGTGTGTCCATTGTGTTACAGGTAGGTTGCACACAGCACATGCATAACTGGGGAG
Organism: Protopterus annectens; assembly: GCF_019279795.1. Lineage (NCBI taxonomy): Eukaryota > Metazoa > Chordata > Ceratodontiformes > Protopteridae > Protopterus > Protopterus annectens. Next base: position 1,754,527,242 of record NC_056737.1, on the reverse strand, counting down.
GATAGTGTTATCAGTTACCTGTATGGTTGATGGTGACAGTGGTCTCCATACAGTGGTACATGGGACATGTACCTGGGGTACCATGTTGTAATGATAGTATACCCAGCACCCACACCCCACTGTGGATATTGTATGCACTGGAACCCATGATGACACTCTGACATACCCACTATCACACATTGACCAGGACTGCAATAAAAACCCTTATCCATCCCAAGAGTGCTACTACAGGGATATGCATCTAATGCACACGCCACTGGCATAGTATGGTGATGCATTGTCATGGCTCCCCTATGGGCACCAACATCACTGTCCCTAATACTGTGTGGCAAAGTATAGGTCATAGGTTCATAGGTTCATACTAGGCTATCTGCCCGAGGGCATTTACAAGCCTAGCCCATAGTTTTGTGGCTTACACCACCCCTTTAGTATGGGGAACTATACCCATTATTTTGCTGTGCCTCTGTCCAGCAGTGACACTGAGGTAATCCCTGGGGAATATCTGCGATCTCCCATCCATTGGTCAAGATTTCTCTTGAACAAGGCCAGCGAGGTGCTCTGCCTCACATATACCGGGATTTTATTCCACAGCATAGGGAGTCTTTGGGTGATGAATCTATCCCTCCAGCACGTCCTATTAATAGCCATGCCGAGGTTTAAGTCTCCCGCCCTTGTGGCTCTGACGGATCTAGATTTTTTGAGGTGAAGCATATTCATCAAATCTGGGTTTGACATGGCCTTGTATGTTAGGCAAAGGTCACCTCTGAGCAAGGGTGCGACTGAATAGAGCTGGAGTTCTTTCAGTCGGGCAGCATAGGACAGATGTTTGAGACCCTTTATCCTTTTGGTGAGGAACTTTTGTGGCCTCTCCAGCTGCTGCAAGTGTCAGGTCAGATACATTCCGAATGGGGCATTGTACTCAATCATTGGTCTGATGAGTGATGAGTATAGGGAGACTATGACCTCCCTTGATCTAGATGAGAATCCCTTCATGATAAAGTGGGCAATGTAGAAGGTCTTCCTAACTACTTTAGCTACATGGGTGTTGAATGACAGACTACTATCAACCTGGGTCCCCAGGTCCCTGATAACTTCTTCTGTGCTCAGTGGATTGCCACCTATTTGGTAGCTAGGGGTAACCTTGTTTTTCCCGAAGGGTATGACTATGCATTTTTTGGCATTTAACTTTAGGCCATGGCTCTGGCACCAGTTATCCGTTTCTGTGAGACCCTTCTGAAGGATATCTGTGTCAGATGTGTTTTCTACTATGGCGCCCAGTTTGCAGTCATCTGCAAACTTTGTCAGCCATAACCCTCCTGTGTTTGCTTGTAGATGCCAAACAAGAGTGGGCCCAGGACTGAGCCCTGTGGTACACCACTTGTGACAGGCTTTGAGTCTGACATGGCGCCAGCAACTCTGACCCTGTGGGTTCTGTCACTCAGCCAGTTTGCAACCCATCTTGTGATGTATGGGTTAACATTTAAGCTGATGAGTTTTTCAATGATACCCGAGTGGGGTATTGTATCGAAGGCCTTCGCCAGATCGAGGTAGGCTGTATGGACTGCCTTTCCCTCATCAATGGCTTTGGTGACTGTTTCGAAAAAGTCAACCAAGTTTAGAAGGCATGATCTGCCTTTGACAAAGCCAAACTGGGATGGATCCAAAGTCTGCAAATTCCCTATGTCATTATTTATGAGGTCCATTATGATCCTCTCCATGGCTTTGCATATAAGGCTTGTCAAGCTAATGGGCCGGTAATTTCCAGGGTCGGTGGAGGCACCGCCTTTGTGAAGTGGGACCACAGTTGCAGTGTGCCACTCCCTGGGTACGTATCCAGAGGTAAGACTATGATTAAACAGCTGTCCTAGCTGTGGGTTTAATTCCTCGTTGAGTTCGTGGAGCACACAGCCGGGGACACCATCAGGTCCTATGGATGCTGTGTTTTTTGCTTTGGAGAGAGCAGTTCTCACTTGGGCTGGAGATGTTTGGGGGCTGCAATCACTTGGTATAGATATCTCTCCTTTGGGGAGGGGAGAAGTTTGCACTGAACCTGTCAGCCAGTATGTTGGCAATGTCTGTAGGATCAGTAATCTTCACATCATTTTGAACTAGTTCTGAGCATATCTGGGAGTTTCCTCCCAGGTTTCTAACATAGCTAAAAAGGCCTCATGATTGTCTTTTGAGTCTTTAGCTATTTTTCTCTCAAAATTTGCTTTGGATGATTTTATGAGAGCTCTTAGTTTTTACTTATAGTGATCAAGGGTGTCTTACCTTTTAAGGATTTTGCTCTATCTTGTAGTAGCTTCCTCCTTTTGTTGTAGAGTTTGTTTATGGCTGGGGTCCACCAGACTGGATGCTTGCCTTTGGTACAAAGAGTCTTTGTTTTGCTTGGGATTGCCTTATCCATGCAGTCCTGCAGGTGCTGGTAGAAGGCATTTGTAAGTGATTCAGCGGCTTGAGTACTGTTTTCCGCTGGCTCGGGGCCTTAAAGGAGACCACACTAGTCTTTAGAAGTGTGAAGTCGGCTTCGAGAAGTTCTTTACTGTGGTCTTTTTATTTCAGGTGGGGTGGGATGAGGACCTCCAGCGAGATTAGTTTGTGATCTGATCTCACCAGTGAGGGGTATACTTCCAGTGTTGAACATTGTGCTCCCATGTTCGTGATGATGAGATCAAGTATGTTTTCTCCTCTTGTGGGGATGGTGACTAGTTGTTCCATGGCATTTGAGTTTATGAATTCCAGGAACTTTTGGGCTAGGGTGTTTGGGCTTGAGTAGTGTTCCCAGTCTATATTAGGGTAATTGAAGTCACCTAGTATGATGGTGTTTGGTGATACATTTATCCTCTAGTGTTTTCAGGAAGGCCATGTGAGGTTCCTGAGTTTGTGAGGGTGGCCTGTAACATGCTACAATTTGCAGAGCAGTCTTGCCTATGGTTAATTGCATCTGGATGGTCTCCGATGCATCGTATGCCACCAGTCTTGAGGTGTGGGTGTCCTTGATGAATATGGATACCCCCTCCTTTCTTGGTATTGTCCGGATTTTGGGGCGGAGCATGATAAGAGGTAAAACCTGATAGTGCTGGGGTGCTCTCAGGAGCCTTGAACCAGGTTTCTGTCACTGCACAGACATCGATGTTCTCCATACTGAGAAGGGCCTCGAGTGCGTGCATTTTGAGATTTAGACTTCTGGCATTGAGCAGCATTACCCTTAGTTTTTTTCCTTTTTTGTGTTCTAGGGTGGTAGGTTTAGAATTTGAGCCTTGCCTAAAAAAGGCACTATGGGGGTGGCAAGAGCCTTTGCCAATATCCGGAATCCAAGGGGTGACAGGTGCAAGCCATCCCTTGCGAAGCAGCATGGCTTGTCCAGCATGTCATCCCAGGCAGACAGACATTGGATCTACTTTGAATGACACCAGAGTTTAAGCCAATTGTTAAAGCTGATCATCTTATCTCTGTATTGTGGCATCATTCTTGGTGAAGGTAGGATACTGCTCAAGGTCAGGGTCATACCTGCCTGGGCTACATAATCAGAGAGCTCCTCAATGTCTCTTTTCATGTAGTCCAAGGAGCGTCTCAGGTCATTTACACCAGCGTGGACAATGACTGAGTCATATTTGTACCTGCTGTTGAGAGACCTGAGTGCTTGCATTATGTGGCGGATTCTAGCGCCCGACAGGCAGCTTACTGTGACCTTCTCCTTACTCAGTCTGGTGAGCGGGACGTCAGTTTGTCTGACTATGGAGTCACCAATGGCTAGTGTGTCTGGCATTGTGTTTGGCCTTAAGGGCTGTGACTGTTTGACACTCTGACTGTGAGGTCTATGTGTTGCAGGTGTTGTGTTCTGAGGTGGTGGTTGTTTGGGTGTCTGCTTTGGTGGCCTCTGCTGTTTTGGTAGATTTTTGATCAGAGCCGCCGAGTATGTCTTTGTGTTTTTATGTGTATGATTTGAGGTTGTGATGGTACTATGTGAGACTGGGTCTATAGTGTGTGTGGTAACCTTCTCCTCCTGACTGGTCTTGCCAGTCCTATGTTGAGAGAGCTCTGCCTCCAGTTTGGCCGTATAGTTGCATCTCTCGTATGTATTTGTGTTTTGTGGGAGGAGGAGAGGGTTGTCTGTGTACATGAGGCAATTGTAACATTGCCTCAATATTCCCAGGTTCACCAGCTGAGCAGGAGAGGACACTAGCAACTGATCCTCGACATGCTAGAAGGACTAGACAAAAACTTTAAAAGAGATTCGGGGACGTGGGTGACCGAGAAATGGGGTTTGCCTTTTGGGGTGCTATCTATAAGAGTGCCGTATCAAGGTAATAAGTACTGTAGGAGCAAGTGCTAGGTTTAACAGATAGAGAAAAGTCTACTTGGAGTCAAGTAGAGATGATCTTTTTAGGTATTAGAGAAAGTGCTAGTAACAGGGATGCTTAAAGGTAAGATTGAAAAGAATGCACTCTGCAGTGTGCACTAGAGAAGTTAGATATGAAAGTAGGTAACTCGAGTTTTACCTGTTTAAAAAGTTAAGGTTTAGTGGAGAGTTACTATTTTTAAAACAGCAAGATGGACTGAAAGGGGTGGTTACTTTTGTATTTTGGTACTATGAAATACTGTAGGATGGCCAATAAATTTAAATAATTGAAGGGGTGGGATTTCAAAAGTGATGGTTTTGTGATTACTCACATAAGCCAGTGAAAGTAGAGAGAAATGAGATATATGGTCAGATTAACATAAGAGGCGGGCAACTAGAAAGACAGTGGTATTTAACAAGACAACTTAAATGGGTGGGAG
>NC_056737.1:1754502460-1754517460 GCF_019279795.1 Protopterus annectens | reverse complement strand
AGGAGAAGTTTTGTCTTACTTGGGTTGAGTAGGAGCTGAGCATTGGATAGCCAGCTTTCTACAGAAGAAAATGATTCCTGTGTGATTTGTTGTAGTTCTGGTAGAGTGGGGGCAGAGCAGATCTGAGTAGAGTCATCTGTGTACCATATAAGATATGCTTGTGTGGTGGCAATATGTGGGTTGTTAGTGAAAAGTGAGAATAGCAGAGGACCAAGGATAGACCCTTGGGGAACTCCAAGAGTAACTGGGAGTTGAGGTGATGTGTTTTTGTCCCAGATTACTGATTGCTGGCATCCATGTAGTTAGCTGTGGAACCAGTTGCAGGCTGGTTGTGAGAAGGAGAGGTTGGGGAGAGTAAAGAGTAGTAGCTCATGAGATACCATATCAAAGGCCTTTGAGAGATCTAGAAATATGGCAGTAGAGAAGAGGCCATTGTTTTTGTGATGAAGTATAGTGTTGGTGAAGGAGAGCAGAGTGGAGGTAGTGCTGTGATATGGCCTGAAACCATGTTGGGTTTTGGAGAGATTATTAGCTAGGAGGTAGTTGGAGACCTGGGTGTTGATACATTTTTCAAGTATCTTGGAGAGAGGGGAGAGGATAGCAATGGGGTGGTAATTGGAGAGGTCAGTGGAGGGGGTGCCTTTGTGGAGGGGAATGATGTGAGATATTTTCCATATTGAGGGAACATAGCCTTCTGTTATGGAACAGTTGATTAGAATTGAAATTGGGTAGGCTAGTGTATCAGATGCAATTTTCAAGTATTCAGAGGGGAGGTTGTCAGCTGCGAGTTTCGTGGGTTTAAGTTTTGACAATAGTCTTTTTATGTTGGAGGTAGGTACTGAGGTTTAGAAGAAAAGAGGAGTGGGGTTTTGGGTTAGGAGTTGGGGGTGGCTGTTGTAAGGAAGTGTTGTTTGTTTAGAGATGTTATAGTTTCAGTGAAGTGTTTATTGAAGGATTCAGCAATACTGCTGTAGGAGGAGGGAATGGACGGCTGGGGGGTATCAACCTTTCCCTGGGTGGAGGATATTGTTAATAGTTGGATAGAATTGCTTAGGGATGTGGTCGGTAGAGTTTAGGGTGGATTTATAGTAGAGGGATTTGTCTAATTGTATATGTTTTTTGGCTTTATTGTGCAGTTTAAGGAATGATTGCCTATCTGAGTTATATTTTGTTAGTCAACAATGCTCCCAGGCCTTATCTCTGGATTTCATTAGGGTTCTGGTGATCTTTTGTAACCATGGGGCATGCCTGGATCTGACTTTGGCATTTCTTACAGCAGCATGGGTATTTAGGATGGAGAGAAAGGTACTGTTGAAGAAGTGGACAGCCTCATCTAGGTTGAGGTATTATAGTGGTGACCAGTTAACTTTTTGCAGGGAGGAGATGAAGGAGTTGGGGTATCAGACATGATTTCAATAAATAATGGTGTACAGAACATATGAACCTCTTACTGCATGACATATGTACAAAGGTTGACAGAGTTGTGGCTGGAGGTACAAACACAGGGCCAATATTGACATGTTGCTGTGATAACCTCATACGTGTATTGTTGTAACAGGGTTTGTTGTGACATATGTCCTATGAGGGATATGAAGTCAGTAACTCTCATGGCTGCCACCATGTACTGATTGCAATCCTCAGAATATGCTTCTGCAATTCTAAGACAGGTAATCTGTGAGTAGTACAAGACACATAAGGCTCCAAACACTGTCCAGTCTGCAGGTAGGTGTTTCTTCAAACACATAACACTGTCATGACAGGTATTAAATCATGTAGATCAGCCATATCCACACAAACCCTGTTAAACCAACATTACTCCAAATGCAGAAGAGCATAACTTACATTTTGTAGTCATGTCTGGAACATCCCCCTCCTGTTTGTTGGCCTATCTCCACAGTGTAGTTTGTTAGAGGTATATCCCACTAACATCTGTGACGCGGTTTGCCAAACACCGACATGAAGGCCTGCTTACAGTGAATGAAAAATTCCAACACCCACATGATGTTCCTAGTTATAGGAGTGTGTTTCTATGCAATTGGCTATGGGAATGTTACCACAGCTGTTCCACATCCATTCATCTTGTGGGGGACTGCAATTTGTGCACAAGCCATCAGCTGATCATGAGTATCACTTACAAAACACAAGCTGCAGCCTAAGCAAAGCAGGTGTACTTCTCTGCATCCACCAGAGAGAGAGAGTGTGAGAGACAAACAGAGGCAAGTAAGACATGGAGGGGGTAGGAGAGTAAAAGCTAAGCATGTTTGTGTTACACACTTACCAGTACAGGGTTTCAAACCCCCATCTGTCTATGTATTGCTATTGCATGTCTATGCAGTTATTGCATGCAACACAGAGCTTACATGTTAGGGAGCTGTACAAAGGTATATTTGATGGTGAGTGACATCAGCAACAGTGATAAAGGTGGGATAAGGTAGATGTAGTACATGTGTCTGTCCACAAGAACAGGTGCCATTGTCAATGCAGCCACACTCTCTCAGGGACTCACACACATTATCACAGTTGGCAGGGTCAGGATTAGACTTCCTAACTAGCTAGTTTGCCACAATACAGTAATACACAGGTATCACATGCACCACAGAGGATATCAGACTGATATATGGGAAAAGGGTATGTCAAGGTGTTTGACATCAGAAGGCATGCTTCAGTAGGCCAATGGGAAGTGTAGTGAGTGTGCATGGTGTCCAAATCATTATACTCCACACACACACACACACACACACACACACACACACACACACACACACACACAGACACAGGTTGCCAGTACTGACATGCATGGGTGCATTGCTTCAAGGTGTTTAGTGGTTGACTGTGCAATAAGGCTGTACAAGTATAGGTAAAGGGTATACAATGGTCTGCAGTGTGGCTCAGGAGTGTAGTGTCTGGATTGACCCACACAGGTGGGTATTATATTCACCATCCACTCATCTTGGTTACTATTGTGGGTAGCCAGTGCTGTGCAATGCTTGCCATGTATGTGTTCTATACTCTATAACATGGACGGTGTCTGGAATATGCACACGTCACACATGCATGTTCTGTGACATGTATAAGTGTACCTGTGGTGTCTAGGGCATGTTGTGTAGACAGATTGTTATCATCAGATGTGCTATTCCTGACATCATGTGGTGAGAACTGGCAATGACACCAGGTTGACCCTGCACCTACACTGATGGCATGATACAGGTATTCACTGGTGTCAGTGGCATCTGTCCATACAGGGCATGTGTATAAAGCATGGTAAGCCCCTTGTGGGTTACATTTGCTGGCTCTACAGTTGTTGCAGGCGTCCAGTGGGGAACATAGTGAAGGAGCACTGTATGCAATGATTTGCCTATTGTAGGCATGGTACAGGGTGCCATGTCCTCTGCAGTCCACTGCAAGCACACCATGGTTACTATCTGTGGGCAATATGTAGGGAACTACCAACATAGTGGTTGTTGCCTAGCCGAGTGTATTTGTGTATGAGACATGGGTGGAGAGTGTTCTCTGGGTAATACAAGGGTTGCCTATATTGTTCCCCAAGCCATGATGTCACATGTAGGGGTATGAATTGTCTACCCCAGACTCTCTGCTGTTTGACATCAGTTATCATTGTAAGGTGGACATTGTGACATACAATAGGCCCACCGTATAAGAAATTTGCAAAACCCACTCCACAATAACTCCTGTTATTACACACTCACAGCTACTTTCACACAAAATACTTATGACAAACACACACACCACTTCTCACAGTTGCCATGTCTGAGATTTGAGCTTCTAAATAACTAATACATCACACTATAGCATTACACAGTTATAGCACACACCACAGAGCTTACTGGGCTACTCCTTCCCCAAAGATGTATATCAAAGTGAATGACATCAGCAGGCTTGCCAAAGTAGGGCAATGGAAGTTGTAGTGACTGTGAATGGCCTCAAAAGCATTGATCCCTACACAGACAAACAAACACACAAAGTTATACAGTTGCCATGTCTGGGTTAGAACTCCTAACTAATACATCACACTATAGCATTACACAGTTATAGCAAGCACCATGGAGTTTACTGGGCTAGTCCTTCCTCAAAGGTGAATTTCAAAGTGAATGGCATCAGCAGGCTTGCCAATGTTGGGCAATGGAAAGTGTAGGTCATAGGTTCATAGGTTCATAGGTTGGTACTAGGCTATCTGCCCTAGGGCCTATACATGCCTAGCCATGACAATTCTCTGGCTATGTCTTCCCACAATATTTACTTCTCTGGACCCCTGTTTAGCAGGGCAACTGACATGATCCCTGGGGTCAATTACCTATCTTCCATCCAATCGTCAATGTTCCTATTGAAGAGGAACAAAGCGGCACTCTGCTTGACATGTATGGGCAGTCTATTCCAGAGTCTGGGGAGTCTCTGGGTCAGGAACACATCCCTCCAGCATGTATTGTTCATGGTGATGACAAGGTTTGGATCTCTGGAGAGTGTGGCTGTGAGGGATTTGGATTTCTATAAGTGTAGCATGTCCAACAGCTCTGGGTTTGACATGTCATTGTATGTTAAGCAGAGATCGCCACTGAGTACATGATATGTGACAGAGTATAGTTGGATGATTTTCAGATGGTCAGCATAGGGCATCTGGTTTAAGCCTGTGATTCTTTCAGTGAGGTATGTCTGCAGCCTTTCTAGTTATTGCAGATGTCTTGTGAGGTACATAACTGACAGGCCATTGTAGTGTGTACTGGGTTTACTGAGAGATGGCAAAAGTGGGACAATGACCTTCTTTTTCCTGGATGTAAAGCCCTTAGTGATGAGGTGTGCCACATAGGTGGATTTTCTGACTGTTGTGGCAATGTGGTTAAAAAAAGGGGAGACTAGTGTCTACCTTAACACACTTAAGGTGTGTAGTGTACTGCCACCTATGTGGTACTTTATAGGTACATGTCCCTTCCCAAAGGGGATAACTATACATTTATTGGCATTGAGCTTGAGGCCATGGCTCAGGCACAAAACATCTCTTTCTGTAAGGCCCTTCTGTAGAATACCCACATCATGTGGGGATTCAATATTGGCTCAGTGTATAGTGATCTGCGACCTTTGTTAGCCAGAGTCCCTTAGTGTTGGCCTGTACTTCAGACCAGTAGATGCCAAACAAGAGCAGTCCCAGCACTGAACCCTGAGGTACTCCAACTGTCACTTGTCTGGGGCTGGAGTTGGTGTAACCTACTTTTTTAGTCTGGGTTCTGTCAGAACAGCAATTGGCAGCCCATTGGGTGATGTAGGGATTACTGGCCATCTTGGTACATTTATCTATGATTTCAGACTGGGGGATGGTGTCAAAGGCCTTGGTGAGGTCTGGATAGGCTGTGTGAACCACCTTACTCTCATCCACAGCTCGGGAGACTGATTCAAAGATGTCAATCAGGTTCAGGAGACATGATTGGCCCTTCACAAACCCAACCTGGGTGGGGTCCAGTGTTTGCAGGTTGCCAATGTCTTTGTTTATAAGTTCCATGATAATACATTCCATGGCCTTGCAGATCAGGCACGTCATACTGCTGGGGCTGTAGTTCCCAGGATCCAAGGTGGATTCCCCCCTGTGGACTGAGTTAACTGTAGCTGTGCACCACACAGTGGGCACAAAGCCTGAAGTGTGGCTATGATTAAAGATGGCACATAGGTGAGGTGGCAGTTCATTTTGTAGTTCATGTAGTACACAGCCCAGGATGTTTACTGGTCCCATGAATGCTGTTTTCTTAACTCCTGAGAGTGTAGTGTTTACCTGTGTAGCCATTATTACCAGAATCTGGCAATCTTTCAGTGGTGAGATGGGCCCTTTTGGGGCTGGGAGGGGGTGCATTTGGCACTGAATTGATCTACCAGGATATTGGCAATATCCTTGGGAGCAGTATATTTAATACCATCCTGTTGTAGCTCATAGTAGATCTGAGCATTGCCATTTAGATTCCTGAAATAGCTATGGAACGGCTTGCAGTTGTCTTTTGCATCTTTGGATATATTATGTTCGTAACTAGCTTTGGATGATGTTATGAGTGATCTCAGTTTCTTACTAAGGCTTGTAAGGGTGTATTTTGCATCGTGAAAATTCCTTCGTTTCTGCAACTGTTTCTTCCTTTTGTTGTACAGTATGTTTATGGTAGGGGGCCACCACATTGGCTTCCTTTTCGTGGTGGGGAGCATCTTGGTTCTATATTGGATTGCACAATTCATGCATGATTGGATGTGCTCATACAGTGCCTTTGTGTAGGATTCAGCAGTTTTCCTTTCAGTATCTGTCTGCATGGGTGTCATGACGTTAGTCATGTCTGACATGTAGCATGATATTGGCTTTAGGGGATGTGTGTTATGGAGGTTTCCTTACTGGGGTGTGGGGGAGGGATGTGGATGTTAAGGGTGATTAGCTTATGGGCAGACCTGACCACCAATGGGGTGACCATAGGTGTGGAACATTGATTTCCCATGTAGGTAATGACCAGGTCTAGGATATTTGAGCCCCTGGTGGGACTATGGGTTACTTGATCCAGGGCATTGGGAATTATGACTTCCAAGAACTGTTGGGCACACATGTTGGTACACAAGTAGTTTTCCCAGTTAATGGCTGGGTAGTGTAAGTCACCCAGTATTAGGGTGTTTGGTTGTATCATAATATTTCCCAGTGTGTTTTAAAAGGTATAGTAGGGTCCTGTGTCATCTGTAGCAAGTTATACAATTTGGATTGCAGTCTTACCTAGTGTTAGATTCACCGGGGTATTTCAGACACATTTTGTTGGGCAAGTAGACAGGTGGTGTGAATATACTTGGTGAGTATGGACACACCTCCACCTTTAGCGTTTTGGACCTGGTTTGGTGGCCAACAGGTGTGGTGAGAGCTGTACCTAGTATTGTAGGGTTGCTTTCTGCAGCCTTGGATCAGGTCTCTGTTACTGCAAAGATTTTGATATTCTCTATTTTTAGTAGTGCCTAGTAACTGTGAATGGCCACAAAAACTTTGATCCCTACACACACACGCACACACACACACACACACACACACACACACACACACACACACACACACACACACACACACACACACACACACACACACACACACACACACACACACACACACACACACTTGCCATGTCTGGGAATAGAACTACTACATCACACTACAGCATGATGCAATTATAGCACGCACCATGGAGCTTACAAGGCTACTTCTTCCCCAAAGTGTATTTCAAGGTGAATGACATCAGCAGGCTTGCCAAAGTAGGGCATTAGAAATTGTAGTGAGTGTGAATGGCCTCAAAAGCATTGATCCATACAGAGACAAAAACACTTGCCATGTCTGGATTAGAACTCCTATCTAACTAGTACATTGCATTATAGCATTACTCAGTTATAGCACGCAACACAGAGTTTATAGGACTACTCTTTCACCAAAGGTGTATTTCAAGGTGAAGACATCAGCAGGCTTGCCATAGTAGGGCAATTGTGAATGCAGTGTGTATGCATGGGCCATAACCCATTCATCTGGAGGTAGACACACAACACTCAGGCACACACAGGTTTATATTTCACAGGTAAGTGTATACAACCGCTAGATGAATACTGACTTGTACAGTCATGTTACACAGTTATTACAAGCACCACAGACACTATAGTGCTGGGGGATACCAGAGGCAAATGTCTACAGTGATTGACATTTTCACATCATGTGGTTTTAGCCAATTGGATGTGTGCTGGGTGGGACAGGCCTCATGATGGGAGGCTCTTTGTCACTGTCTGTCACTCTCTTCCACACATCCATGTATGTGTAATTTTGGCCTATTTTAGTGTGTTGTCCTTGGATAAATGTGTGTATTCCTATCCAATGTGTGTGCAAAGCATGACTGATGTGCAATGAGGAGTGTGTGCACAAACATCTGTATCTGTCAGATATATATATATAGTCCACTGTTGTTGCCAGACATGGGCTTCATTTCTGTAAGTGTGGGAGCATGCCCAGTATAACCTTCTGTATTAAATGTGTGAATCCATTCCAGGTAGGTTGTACTCCAGTGCAGGCTTTTGTGTTCTACACCTACAGCTAGCAACCTGTTTCTGTGGGATATCTGTAGATCAGTCTGAAAATATGGGGTCAAAATGGGCAAAGGATAGTGGGTTCTGTAGATAATTGTGTCTGTTCTGCTTCTGCTACATGGTCTTGGTGTTAGCAGAGATATTCAGACATATGTACTGCTTTACACTGTGATGTTTTATGTCATCAACTACTGTCAGGTATACATATTTGCTTGCAGTAATTTCCTGGGGAACACAGGGTGAATGCAGCTGTGTCCAGTATTGTGGTCTGCAGTCTACATATTCTTGCACAATCATGCCATTCTGGAGGGGAAGCTGCAGACACTTGCTGATGGGTGTGTGTAAATGGATCAGCACCTTGGTACAGTGGTGGCTGAGGATCCTATACTTGTACATCCATTGACGTGACAGTATGGCCATATCCTACTGTGGCCATACCTCACAGCTGTACAGATTCACACAGGTTACCAGAGGCATGGGTCATATCTATGGACATTACCCGTTCACACTGTGATTTACGAGCAGGTTTGTAGCCCCCCATTCCTGTGTTTGCAGGCAGGGATAGTATGTGCACACGGCTGAGTTTCAGACTTCACACACTCCATGCTGTCCATGCTGCTACCCCCTATTATTCTAGCCTCTTCTAAACATTATGCAAACATTATCTGATATGTTCCCTATAGTTATCACTTCATCCCAGCAGTAATTTGGTGTTGGTCCACAGTTCATGCAGTAGGACATGGTGGACATGTTACTGGGATTTCTCAACATGGCCTTGCATTTGGGTTCTGTGGACTGTGTTATGTTGTTATTTGGGAGTCCATGACATAACAAAATTATTGGCGGTATGGGTGAGACACAGGTCTTTGGCAGAGGACTGTAGGGGATTTGATAGTGATGCAGGCTGTTGCATTGTGTAACTCCTACAGTCCCAGACTGCAAGACACTATATTCCTCTGGGGTGACAGGGTAGGTGTGCAAGGTGTTAATGCCAATATTTTCTGTCATTATTGATCCAGTGGTGTGAATGTTGGCAGGGTGCTACTTACAGCTAGGGACACACCTGCATGGGAGACCTCTTCTGCATGCTGCATTCTGTGGCTATTGCCATACAGAGGTGGGGGTCATATTGTACTCATTCCCACCGGCAGGGATAAGACCTGTGAGGTACCTGTGGGTGATGGTGGGGTGAGCTGGGTGGATGTGTGCCATGGACACTACTTGCATCTGGCTCACAGATATACATGGGGCATGCCACTTATGCTGGCTTGTGCAGGGACATCAGCAGTTTCTCAACACTTCATACTTTTGACCTTTGTGGTCTGCCAGTGTTTGGCCAGACGACATCGGTATTTCTTACTACAAACCCAACTAATGTGCTGCTAACCTGTATGTACAATTCCAAAGGTGTGTCCGTTTGACAGTAATATATTATACACTGTCTGTCTGGGGTACGTACACCTGTGTACTATTTGTATGTCTGGGCGCACATTCATGCCATGCCCATCTTTTCAAATTGTGACAGATATTACATCCAAACATTTACTATGGGTTACTGCTGGAATGTGTTTTGCTGGGATGCATTGTGTTTGGCACTGCAGTTGTGAGTGCAAGGCCCTGTTATTGGCAGTGCTGGCTAATGGCCACCAGGACAAACCTCACTATGCCTACATGCTGACCAGTCTCACACAATATACAATACACACCAACCTAACACACGCAGCCCTGCATATTGTACACATGCTACAATTTATACTGCTACTTTGGCCGGCTCAGGTAATCTGTGCTCCACTGTTAATATACCTACACATACATGTTACTATATTTTTACATAGGATTCTGGGGGGAGGGGCACACCTGACAACTGTTCACATTTGTTATGACTGTACTGGTATTTCAGGTACTCAATTTAATTCTGTATTCTGACCTATCATGCAGACTAGAGGCATATCAGTGTACTACAGTTCTTAGGTTTGATTGACCTACATTTCAGTTTCAGACTTTTTACCCTTCAGAACTAACATCCCACTGCCTGACCTGTTGTAGTCTGTGTAGGTCAGGAGGGGATCTGTTATCCCTAGCCATCAATCAGAGGCCTTAGCACAGCCTTTGTTTGTGTTTGTCTACTCCTGTCCTTCTGGCTGAGACTGTTGTTGGGTATGGGAGTCTCCCTGACTGGCATGTGTGTGTCATATGGACACACATTTGGCCTACCACATTTCCTGCAGTGAGTCTAGTACTGCTACTATGGTGACACCAGTATTTGTTACAGATTTCATGCTGCCACTATAGGTGTGTACTATCTGCTGCCATCCCATTCAGCCACCCAAGCCCTTGCATGCTCACCTCCATACCATAGATACAAGTAACAAAACATGCTACTCCATTCAGCAATTGATAGGGAGAGTGATTTACCTTGTGGCTGTGCCAGTACTGAGGATGGTGCTGGAGGGCTGACTATGTTGAATGTACATAGTACACTCCCTATACATGATTAAGCACAGGTAGTGTCATGTTTGGCATCCCTTTTACTGTATGTGCGAGTCAGAGAGAGGTGTCATTCCCTGGTTTTCTACCATGTCAGTGTATGTGTTATGCGTTGCTTCTTTGCCAAAGCTCGGGCATACTGGGCATGCCTCCTTCTGAATACTATGTCACACTCAGGTTGTTCCTCCACTGAGTTACTCTGTGCCCTTGCAGGTCTTGGCAATGGTGGGGGGCTGTGTGGCTCTTACCCATGCTATTCCTGCTGCAGCTGTATCCGCAGGATCATATTGTGTAGCATGGCACATACTATGACAATTTGTGTATATGTAGCTGGTGTGTACTGCAAAGCTCCACCGGATATGTGCAGGCACTGAAACCATGACTTGAGCATACCAAACACATGCTCTATTATGATTCTGATCAGTGCGTGTGCCTCATTATGGAGTTCTTGTTCAGGTGTGTGTGTGTGCATTTCTGATGGGTGTCATCAGCCACGGCTCCAATGCGTAACCAGCATCCCCCACCTGGTGGCCATAAGGCATGTCCCCACTGGCAAATCTCTGGTACAGCTGCATCATATGCCAGATGTGGGAGTCATAATAGCTTCCAGAGCAGCCAGCACACACATTAATTTTAATGCCCTGGACATCATACATGACCTGGCAGTTGATGGAGATGAAACCCTTGCAGTTGATGTAGACCCTACACCGCTCAACGGGTGGTGCTTTGATTTGCATGTGCGTGCAGTCTATAGCACCCACTACCTCAGGGTATTCTTCTATTTGGTGGAAGAGATGCATATTGCTGGTCAAGGCCTCACGGCTGTTGTGGAAATATAAGTGCTCAGCAGCATATGCTGACATGGCATCCAGGAACTGGTGGAGTACCCTGGATGTTGATGCCTGTGAGATCCCCATGATATCCCCAGTTGGTCTTTGGAAGGTACCTGTGGCTAGTATTCTTAAGCCTACACATACCTTGGTTTCCACTGGGATGGGTTCCCCTCTGTTGGTTCTGTGTGTGAGGCGTGGCTGGCACAGCTCAACAATTTGCTGTAGGAGGTCCCTGTCCACCCTATAGCACTCCACTATCTCCAGCTCATATAGGCCCTGGTAGATTACCCTGGGTCTCTACACTCTTCTTTTTCTCCTCACTGTGTGTTGGTCATCAACATTCTCATCCTCACCACCCCCAGCCTCTTCCACATGTTGATTTATGAGAGCTGCTGCAGCTCCTGTCATTTTGTTGCTTTTGTTTGGTAAAATTTCCCTCGCTTGTGTAAACAAGCATGTCCACTCTATGTTTTCCTCTTTTCAAATTTCCACATCAGGTCATGACTCATGTTATCACATTTTTGTATCTTGCATTATGTCTCCTTTATCTTTTCTTACCTTACAATTAAAGTCTCCAGTCATTAATATTCACATGTTCACTTTCATACATCTATCTAATTTATCTATTTATCTCTTTATCTATCTATCTATCTATCTATCTATCTATCTATCTATCTATCTATCTATCTATCTATCTATCTATCTATCTATCTATCCATATGCATTTTTTAATTATCCAAATATTTTTTTTCTTACCCACATATTCATATATGCATATATTGCTATTACACAATTTCCTTTTTTTCTCATGTTGCATATCATCATCATTCTTGGTATCACAATTGTTACATCCAGTGTTTTTTTTTTTACTTCATCTTCTCTTATTAACACCTCTAACCCAGAGGACATTTCATATCTTACTGACTGTTTAATCGTTTACCCCAATCAGCTTCAATTTTTTCTCTTTCTCTTGTTTGACGCATCTTGTATCCTGCAAATATAATCTATCCACATTTTTCTTTTATCACCATTCAACAACTGAACCCATCACTTTATTTCTTATAAAATATCATTGTAGGGAATGTAGCTCATTCCATTTTGTTGCATCTTTTTTCCTCCTTTTCTTAATTTTCTCATTCTCCATCTTAACCTACGTCTAATAGATTAAACTTCTTTCTGCTCTTGTTCTTCCCCTCTTTCTGAGTCATAATCTTCTTCTCCTTTTCCTGCCAATCCACCATACTTATCTTCTGTTTGAAGCCACATCTCTTCTACCATTAGTCACATCTTCTTTCTTTCGTAATTTCTTAGTTCACCTCTAGTCGTACTTCTTTCATTTTCTTCCACACTTGCATCAGCTGCTTCACTTTCTTCTTAAATATTTTTTCTATGTATTGTCCTTCATCACATTCAATTTCTATTTCATATACCCTTTCCTTTTATACCACCAGGCATTCAAACCAAAAATGATCAGATTCATTACAGCCCTCACAAAATGGTCTACTGTTACTACCACTATGGCCTTATTCCCCACATTGTCTACATCTTTTTGTGTGCATTCCTGACTAAAAATATGCATTCCATGAGGAGGCCAGCAGAAGAATAAAAAGAATTGATACAATTTACTTAGTGCTTTCATCTATGAATCACCATAGGTTCATCACAGTAATTTAACTAACATCACATTCATCCTTAAATATATTTTGTATCATTTTACATCACCAGTCACGAGATCACAATAAACAATTAAACTTAAATTAATTAACACTTAGTAAATAAATTAATAAAAATGTGATATTAAAATATGCATATAAATATACATATAAATATCAGAACAAAAATACAATATAAAATGTTACTCATATGCAATATTATTTTTAAGTGTATGGGTTACCAGAAAGCTTTTAAGTTAATGCTTTCATTAAGCCCAGGGTATTTATCAGCACCCAACCATAATTTTCAATTTCCACATCTCAGATCTGGTAGCACTCATTCCAATATGCACACACACACACACACACACACACACACACACACACACACACACACACACACACACACACACACACACACGCGCACGCAAAAATGCATTTCTTACAGTAATTATTTTCTGTCAAATGTTTTGCTAGTGCATTTTTTACTTATAATGAATACTGTATAAATAGTAGCATTTATTTTGCTTCTTATTCTTACCACAAGTCTTTTTTTGAAGATGTTGTCTTTTACTCTTGACAAAACAACTCTTTCACATTGTATACTCCTTCTGGTTCCCAGACTTATATTTGCATGTTGTTTTCTTTTTTTTTAAATTTCATCCCTGTCAGCCACAATACCCTATTGCAAAGGCATATTCTTAAAACTGATTTCTCAGTTTGATGAAAATACCACTGAACTATCAGCCTGTTTAATTTGCTTCCTTATCACATTAGCAGCTGCATTAGCTGGCTGATCATGCAGCAACTGATCGTCTACAGCACTGCAGTTTATCTCCTACCCTTTGTTTTCTTCTCCTTCATTAAGTACTCCTACACTTCAGTAGCCAGATCTCAGCTTTCCAGTGCTGTAACAATGATTTCATCTCATTCTAATTCTCTCTCTTTCCTACATTTCTCCAGCAGCAATGTGTAGTCCTTCCTTATGTTTGATTCCGCAAACACTGGTGATAGCCCTGTAGTACCACCTACTATATAAAAACAGTAAAGGAAGTTCCTCAATACCCTTTCCAGATTTCCTCTAGTCAGTATGAATACTACCGTCAGTCTTCTCTGAAAAGATGCTGCTGGCTTAGTGGAACTAACCCAAATAACAAAGAGTAAATAAAGGAAATACACCAATAAAACTGCAACATTGCTGTTGTAACATCACCATTGTCAAGCCCAGGAAGGAAGATAGTGTACTACCAAGTATTTTGCACACAATGGGACAGAAAATGCCCATAGAGCCAAAATATAAGCATCATAAAATTTCCAAAAACTTACCCTGCAATTCAGAATGCCAGTAAGCAGTCTTATTCTTAGTAATTCATAAATTAGTGGAAAGGAAACATGCAAATTAAGGCTTAATCAAGAATATACTGGTTTAGGTGCTATATGTTTGAACTCTTTACATGCAATACCAACAATGATGTCATTTTAGATCACTGAAAATCACACAAACAAATTGTTTAAATCAATACCAACAATGACATAATCTTGCAATGACCAGAAATGTATATGAACCCACAATAATGGCATAAACCAATCACATCTACATTAGCATTAACTTATCATATGTTTGGACAGTTTAAATAAAATATCATACATGGCTTCATCTCTCATTAACCAGAAATGCATACAAGTTATTTAAGTACAATACAAAAATGATAGAATTAGTATGTACATCTCAGAAGATTAAACTCTTTAAATATAATAGCAAAAATAACAACATCTTTAGTCATGCAAAAGTATGTGATTGAGCTGTTTGAATACAATACTGACAATAACATCATCTATTGACACCTAAAATGCGTGTGAATCCACAATGATATCATGAACCAAATTAATCTTCATTAGCGTTGGCTTACCATAAAATCTGTTTACCAAGAAAGTATGAATTGTCAGGT
>NC_056737.1:1754492460-1754497460 GCF_019279795.1 Protopterus annectens | reverse complement strand
AGCATGTGTATGTTATGGATAGGTATGCCTAAATATGTGTCTATTTCCTTTACAGCTGCAGCTGAGCGGGCTGTGAATCAGGAAGCCCATGCAAGTAGGCTTCCAAGGTTGCATCGCGAGGCTGCTGAGTAACAATCCTGCTTGTAGTAGTCACACCAAATACATATAAAGTAGTAGAAAGTCATCTGGCAGTATAAAAACTGTTGTATGTCATATTGTCTGGAATTAACCAGACAATATGACAGTAATATTCCCATATAGGTCATATTTAAATAAAACTGTAACTGCCTGGCAATAAAGCTCTAAATCCTTGACTGGTTGTGTTTACTCTGGTATTGCATGGCATTTATTGTTGCATTCTCTGGATAGTAATGTATTAACAACTGTTAGCCACACTGTGCTACATAAAAAAATGTCTAGGAATGTCTGTATAAGCTGTTGCAAGTACAAGATTAGATTGTACAACCAAGAGAGACTTAGACAGAAAACACTGAAGAGATAGACAGCAATATCCAAATAGCACACTCTACTTGGACTTAAATTGTTGTATTTTTAGCAGACAGAGCCATGGTTCGAATTCTGGGAGTGGTATTAAGCTGTATGCATAATCATACTGCTCAACTGTACAGATTTTTCAGAATGTCTAGATAATTGGCCCATATTTTCTGCCTGTTTCTCTGTCCCCCTGGCAAATCTCTGGGATGATCTCAGAATTGTAGTCACAAAATAATGACATACATTTGATTTTCAGATCTCAAAACCTTAAAAAAATGTATATTAAAACAAATCTTGTCACTCTAGCAACTCCAAGTTTATGACAATAATATTCAAAACATGTCCCTATTTGTACCTCCATGTTGTCAAGCTTTGTCCAGAGTGTGTGCATTAAGAGAATGAGAGGTATGTGCATAATATTAACTGGAATCTGGGAATATGTGTCAGGTAGTGTTAACAAACATTCCCTCCACAGGTATGTTAGATAAGAAAACTGTGCCTGCCAATAAAGATTTAAATCCTGGACTGGTAATGTTTACTCTGTTATAGTATGGCCTGACATGTAGCATTCAGTAACATCTGATATCAGAATAGTACTGTTGTGTCAACCACTCTTTCTCACACTGTGATATATAAAAATATGTGTATGAAAGTGTGTGTAAGACTGTTGTAAGTACAAGCTCAGATTGTACAACCAAGAGAGACTTAAACAGAAAACACTGAAGAGAGAGACAGCAATATGCAATAGCACACTCTACTGTGACTTAAATTGTTGTATTTTTAGCAGACACAGCCATGGTTCAAATCCTGGGAGTGGTAGTAAGCTGTATGCATAAATACCTCTCAACTGTACAGATTTTTCAGAATGTCCAGATAATTGGCTCATATTATCTGCCTGTTCCTCTGTCGCCCTGGCAAATCAGTGAGATGATCTCATAATTGTAGTCACAAAATAATGACATACATTTAATTTTCAGACCTCAAAACCTTCAGAAAATGCATATTAAAACAAATCCTGTCACCCATGCAACTCTCCAAGTTTATGACAAACATGTCCCTATTTGTACCCCCATGCTGTCAAGCTTTGTCCAGAGTGTGTGCATTAAGAGAATGAGAGGTATGTGCATAATATTAACATTGAATCTGGGAATATGTGTAGAAACAGTCAGGTAGTGTTAACAAACATTCCCCCCAAAGTTCTACCAGGTAAGAGATGTAAGAATTTAGCTATAAGACAGTTGAAGTATACATTGTGAACAAACATACCACTGCCCCAACCAAAGCCATAGGGTATTGTAATAATACCTGTACCTTAATGATTAGAGCAATGATAATTAAAGTTGTGAGTACTACAAGGATATATAAGTTGTTAATTGACATCTCTCTCTCTCTTCCACCATATCTGCAACAATAATCTAAATACACAAATCAATGGCTATATTTACACCAAACCTACTGTTGGGACATATGTTCTATTGTTCAATAAATATTTAAATGTGTTTTTATTAATGTTCCATGTTGAAATACTATCATTGATGGCCTGTTGCTATCAATGTAACCTGCATGCCATTGTAATGCCCACTGTGGTTCCATATATGCATGTGTTTTCTTTGCTATGCAACTGTTCCAAATCTGGTGTTTTGGGTTAATGTGAATTTCTATGCATGCTATTATAACTAATCCTGGATCATGTTGACTATTACTAACCCACATATGTTTTAAAACTGCAACACCATTGCACATATGAGAAGGTCGGTCCCAGCAGACCCACCTCTCCCACCTCATCTGGCTGTGGCACCGGGCCCCACCACACCTGGGACCCCCCCCGGGACTTACTCGTCCAATGGTCCTGCACAACCTTCGGGTGGAACCACCTCAGGGGATGGGCCTCATTCCCCCCCATGGGAGCAAGTACGGACAGGATCCTGTCACACAAAGTCAGGTCCAGGGATTGGTGCATAATGAACTCTGAAGGGAGGTTGGAGATCTGCTATGCCAACCTGAAGGCTGCATGGTGCATTTAGAGGGTCTGCCTGCCCCTCCTGCTCAGCCCCAAGCACAGGCACCTTCGGGGTCATGAAGGTGCAGTGCTGACTTCCCATGGGTGGGGACCCTCAGTCCCACTGTTTCCATTTGGGCACTCATGGGCTTCTGATTTCTAAACACCCCTCCCAATCAAAGGTGTTTATCCCCCACATGTGTCATATACCTCCCCTGTATGCTGGCTTGTCTGTCTTGTCTGTCTTCCTAGCCAACCTACCTCCCCAAATATACCTACTATCCCTCCCCAACATCCCACTCTCACCTTTAAAAAAGGCAATCTAGTCCCCAAAAAAAATTTGCCTCATAGATAGCTGTCCATTTTTCACACATGTCCACTGGACACATGTAATCTGGTCTAACTAGCTTCACAACACATTATTGTTGTCCTCATCCCTCTCTCAGGGGTTTGAGTGTCCAAATCTACTTCCAAATTCAGTACATATGCACAGCTGTTTCTGTAGAAGAAATGGACACCTATGTACCTTCCCTACACCCATCCTGCACATCCCTAGCTACTTTCCATATGTTTTTTTCCCTCTGCATGCCCCCTTATCCACCACTTTCCTATCACCCCTTTTTTCTTTTCTTTTAAAGAAATTAGCATGGGGGTAAGGGGGAGTAAGCACTTTCAAGCAGTATTAAGTGGGTTTAAGCCTGTTTGTGTGATGGCAAGTAATGGCTACACAGATTAAGCACTGTCAGGCTAACTGTCTGTAAGCATATTTAACTGGAAGTCAGTATTGCTTGCCGTCGCACAAATGGGTGCAGACCCACTTACAACTGCTTAAAAGTGCCTTAATCACTCTGTATCCAACAGCCCTTGTTTTGCCCAGCAACAAAATAATCATCCCTTGCAATTCTTGAACCCAGTACCCTGCACACCATAGCCACAGTAATTTCCCACTAAGCCATTTGAGCAGCACATAAATGTGATGTTTTCTCAAGCATATCATGCAGCACAGTTATTCAACAGTAGGGAAAATGTATTTATATATGTAGATATATGTATGTATGTATATCTATATCTATATCTATATATATATATATATATACATATATATATATATATATATATATATATATATATATATATATATATATATATATATATATATATATATATATATATATATATATATATATATATATATATATATATATATATATATGTATGTATATCTGTAGACATACATGTCTATATACATATGTCTACATATATGTGTGTAGTGCATTCGCACATTGGATCCACACTCTGAATCTCTCACTGCAAAACCTCAGATGAAAGGCACTGTTAATGGGAGTGAAGGGGCCTAAAAAAGGGATCTCTTGTAATTATTGCCATTATCCTTTCCTCCACAGCTGAACTGATCTGCCTTGGAACACAATAACCAACACTTGCAAGATTTGAACCCAGGACCCTACACAACATAGCCACAGCAAGTTAACAGTAAGCCATCGCAGTTGTAAAATGTCAGGATAATTTTTCTAACATATCATGCAGAACAGTCGGTCTAATATAGATAATGTACAATGTGGAAGCAGTAAACATTCCAATGATACATATGCACACACATATACATATATATATATATATATATATATATATATATATATATATATATATATGTGTGTGTGTGTGTGTGTGTGTGTGTGTGTGTGTGTGTGTGTGTGTGTGTGTGTGTGTGTGTGTGTGTGTGTATACATATTCACTACAAAATCCCAAAACCGCACAATACCAAAACTGAAAACACCAACGACCAGAAGAACAAAATTACAGAATACCAAAAACACCAAAACAACAAAATAAAATCCTCAAACCAGCAAAAACAACATGTATGCAGGGGGGCAAGCCCTCTTGCACCCCCCACACCTCCCATCACTTAAATATACCTACTCTGAGATCAGACTACAGTTGGGAGAATGGCAAACTTACCTTTACACCCTATATAGCAATCTCCATTATTCGCCATCAGGATTCTGAAGTTTCATTCTTCTGGGAGTTGGTATTGTGGACGTCGGTATTTTGCAGTTTCGGGCTTTCGTAGTGTTCCTGTATATACACTTACATACACATATAAATATATAACTACTTATAGATATGTATAAAAAGAGCATATACAGAGGGTGCACAGCATATCAAATAGCCATTATTCCTACTGTTGCCACCTTTTAAAATGGCCAGTGTTTGATTTTTTTCTTACAAATGAGAATTATTACGTGAAACATATACCCACACACAATGCAAAGAACATGACACCATACACAAATTTGCATACATACAAATGTTTATTCGTGTACTATTTCAGTTGTTTATGCCATTTCTTATAGCAGTTAGGTGTCTGAAATACATAATTGATTGATGCAACTCTCAAACAAAACATGTGATACAGTAATCTGCAATACATAACATACTTTGCTGTCGAAGCTAAGGCCTTCAATAGTGCAACAGTAAAAAAAAAGCA